>NC_071257.1:2808265-3070765 GCF_023375685.1 Ictalurus furcatus
ACTACCTTACCCATGATTGCTTGAGAACTACAGCAAACTACGGCAACTCAAATAGCTCAAAATACATGGCATGTTTGATTTTTTTTTTTTTTTTTTCGTGATGACAGTCCCTGTGTTCCAAATGGTATAATTTATCCTCTGAAGGGCACTTTGAAGGGAGAGTAATCAAGCTAGTCAAGCTGTAAGATTGCTTCAAACTGACGTTCCATTAAAAATGACTTAAAAATTGAGTTCCGAGTTACCATTATTAATAGTTTCAAAGTAATCGTTTTTGTGATTGTGTATAAAAATTAAACTAATGATTTAAGTACAACTTTGTGTGCTTTATTAGACAATTTTGAATAAATGAACAAGATTCGTACAATAACTAGTTGAATGAACTATTGCTAAAAATAGAACAAAGGTTTGAGACTTGACTTGGACTTGTGAACATGTCTGGTTTTCAGCCAAGAAAATGAGATTGTTGCCTGATGCAGGTTAACAGATTTCTTTGATAGTTAAAGTGATTCTTTCTCATAATGAATGTTTCATTTTTAAGATTTATAAGGCATAGCAACAGCATCGCAATCATGGAATCACTCAAAACCTATTTAAAGGGTATTTGTTCAATCAAACACGTGATAAAAAGAAAAAAAAAATGGCTGATTGAAGTTTATTTAAGCCCAAGAAAGCACATAATGTTTTCCCAAGTGTTTTTGTGTGTGTGTTTTCAGCGAATGAGCATCTTGCCCACCCACCCGGCCACTCCACCGACTGTTGCTCCTGCAGACACCACTGCAGCTGTGGCAGCCTTAGTCAGGCCGGCCGCACCTGAACAACAGAGTTATGTTGAATACTGAGGAAACTGCAGTAACTCCATTGTGTTGTGCATTTCTAAGTTTGTCTGTGATTACCAAAAGACTGCAAGATGGCGACCATACTGCCCGATGCCACACCACCGCCGTTAGCGATGGCTGCTGATGACATCATTGATGATGCGACGGATCCTGCAGCGATGCCACCGGTGGTGAAACCAGCAGCCGAAATCACAACTGGAGCTAACACCACGGAGCAGGCTTCAAACACACACAGGAGAGGAGTCAATGGACGTGTCACATTTTTGACCAAAACTCACAATTAGATCATCGATGTCTGGACAGAATCACAGTTCAGAGTCTTTAGGGACATGCGAAGGTGTACATTTACTAACCAGTGACAGATCCTTGTAACAGAGAACAGCCTCGAATGAAAGATCCTCCTTGTTAATTATCTTTATTTTGGCATACGGTCAGGTCCAAAATTATTTGGACATTGACCAAGTTGACACACACAGCACTTTTCATGCATGGTCACACCCTTTTTTTTTTTTATGGACCAAAAGTATTTGGACAAATTAACACGAGCATAAATTAAATTATTCTTAACCCTTGTTGAAAGTGCGCTCTTTCTTTTGAAGAATGTAGTAATATTCTGTTTAGCCACACCTAATGTCTTTATATCTCTGATGGGTTTGTTTATTTTTAAGCTTAATGATGGCTTGCTCGACAGTCGGCTCTTTGGACTTTGGAGTATTAACAGCAACAGAGTCCAAAAGCGAATGCCACACTTTAAATCAATTCTAGACTTTATTATCTGCTTATCTGTAAGTGAAATACTGAGGGGAATAACACACACGTTGCCAATTACTTTTGGACCTTTAAAAAAAAACAAAAAAACAAGGCGGATCCACATATAAAAAGTGCATTTTAAGCTGTGATTTTAACCCCAAATAATTCTGTCAGTATGACGTTGCACAGTGTATTATGTCGTGGGCTCAAGTTACACAGCTTGTGACCATGAGCTCTCTCGTTTCTAGCCTTAATATTTCCATAAGTTACAGCTATTTTCTATCTACACTTGCGTTGCCTTCCGAGATGACTTTGCCCTTCCTTATGTGGTGGCAGTGCTGATGCAGAGGAATTAGCATAATACTCGTGATCTGGGAACAGCACTGAGTAATTCATCAGTGATGTGTCATCCACTTGTACAATTCAACATTGATATTAGAAACAAAGGAGTCAACGATGAATAATGGTAAAATATATATATATAGAGAGAGAGAGAGAGACAGACAGAGACAGACAGACAGACAGTTATCATGTACGTAAATCTCAGTTAGTTGCTCATCATGCGTGCTCAAACGTCAGTTTATCAACACAATCAGCACAATCCACACACCATATCTAATATCAGAACGCTTCAGCCGCTTCTCAAAACACACAAGGCGAATATTTGGCACCAACCATAAAGCTTTCGGTCATGATTTAGTTCAATAGATATCCTACAGACAGCTTGGCTTACCTGCTCCGACTGCAGCTGTTATCATTATTGCTGTGTGAAAGATAGACATCAGAAAGGCATCAATTCCATGTGAGAGCATATGCTAGTTTAAAAAAAAATAGCATCATTGTTGATTTCATCTCGGAGAAGGCCATACTTACGAGAGACCATCGTATCCACACTGCAGTCAGACGCTGGTGAGGCTAATTATAGGATCAGCTGAGAGGTGGAGCTGTTACACTGAAACGAAACCTACATTGAGGACTACAAAACTGTGACGTTAGGCTTAAGCTGGAGAGCTAACGCCTATAAAGAAGGCAAAGGCAAGACAAAGTTACTGTGTCCAACACCTGATAACCCTGAAGAGGAATTATGAGTAGAGCCCAGGCAGAAAACAGTCAAAAACACAACACAGTACATTTTTGGGATATAGTCATTTGACACATTGTTTGTTTATTGTCCCTCATAGAAAAAGAGAAACGTACATGTGTATACACTCACATATTTCAGAGAGCATACACCACCCAAGCACCTCTTCCAAACTTACTTACCAATCAGTAAGTAAACAAACAAACAAGTTTGTAAACAAAATCAAACAAACCAGTCTTTTCTTTTTCAGTTACTTTGTTTGTCAAACAAGTCATGCTCCTAAAGCTGTCACTCACCTCCCCCACAGAACCCGAACTTGAACACACAGGGTGGAGTGCATGAATACACTTCACATTTTTGTGAGATAAGAAGCTGGTCGTGAAGAGAGAACACATGAAACACCACACACCCCCTAACTTCTATTTTCTAGGTACTTTTGGACAGGTTTTATTTAGCAGCAGTGAATTTCACTACCCTCCCGCCTAATGTCATTTTCTGTGTGTGTGTATATATATATATATATAGATAGAGAGTGTGTGCGTGTTAGTTCAAGGCTTCTGTCAGATTTGGTTTGTGATGTCTCCTTGTATTAACTGCAGCAGTAGGTGGTGTAAAGTGAAATATAAACCGTCTGAGAAACACATGTGTTATGTTTGGACTGGTGGGTCAGTAAAAGGAACAGGGTTTGAGGCCATGCTCAGGTGAGTGAGAAGTGTGTTAAGAATTTCTGCTGTGTGATTTATTTATTTTTTTTTTAGACTTAATGTCTCTGTGTACAGGTGGAGGTGTGCACCTAAAGATAAAATCCAGTAAATCAGTAATGAGACTTGATGGCTCTGTGGGCTGAAGGTCTTGCACCAGTCGCTTTGTTGAATCTTCTTTTCGTGGCTTCCTCTGGGCAGTAAGGGTTGGACTCTGGTTGGACCCTGGTTGGACCCTAAATCAAGAAAAAGAAAGAAAGAGACAGTCCAGTTAGTGGAACAGTGTTTGTGTTGTAGTTTGTGCAGGTTCTAACCCTCTTTTTTGCAGGTTTTAGAATAAACTGTGCTGTTGCATTGTGAAGCGTTTCATGAAGTTAAAAAAAAACACTCTCTCACACAGGCGTTACTTCTGTGCCTCTTTGGTGTAGTGGTTTGTGTCAGTGTCAGTATTGGGGCCTTCCAGAAGGTGTTGGTTCTGTTCTGCCTTTTGGCTTGTTTAAGACTAAGAATTTCAGTGTCCTTAAGAAGTGATTTATAATGACAAAAGTCCAACAAACAGCATCTCTTCTTGTGCATCTGTGGTGTAGTGGTTAGAGTTCAAGGCCATGTTTGTGTGGTGGTTGTTCTTTGTGCAGGTTCTAACCCTCCTCTTGGCAGGAGCAGCACTTTTAAGAATAAAAGCAGTGTGAAGCAGTATGAAGGTGTGATGGAAGCAATGCTATGTGAGAGACTCTGTGGCTCAATTGGTTGAGTGGTGACCTCTGTGGATCAGAAGGTGCTTGGATCAAAACCCAACAAGAGTTCTTGGCTAACAGAAAATGTGAGGATGGGTGGAGTGTGTAGGTTGGGGGATGTGTGTAGGTTGGGGGATGTGTGTAGGTTGGGGGATGTGTGTAGGTTGGGGGATGTGTGTAGGTTGGGGGATGTGTGTAGGAAGGCTACTTTGGTGGCTGCAGGTGGTGTTGCAGGAGGAGTTGTAAGGGGGTGGATGTGTGTAGGAAGGCTACTTTGGTGGCTGCAGGTGGTGTTGCAGGAGGAGTTGTAAGGGGGTGGATGTGTGTAGGAAGGGTACTGTGGTGGCTGCAGGTGGAGTGGCAGGAGGAGTTGTAAGGGGGTGGATGTGTGTAGGAAGGGTACTGTGGTGGCTGCAGGTGGAGTCTCAGGAGGAGTTGTAAGGGGGTGGATGTGTGTAGGAAGGGTACTGTGGTGGCTGCAGGTGGAGTCTCAGGAGGAGTTGTAAGGGGGTGGATGTGTGTAGGAAGGGTACTGTGGTGGCTGCAGGTGGAGTCTCAGGAGGAGTTGTAAGGGGGTGGATGTGTGTAGGAAGGGTACTGTGGTGGCTGCAGGTGGAGTCTCAGGAGGAGTTGTAAGGGGGTGGATGTGTGTAGGAAGGGTACTGTGGTGGCTGCAGGTGGAGTCTCAGGAGGAGTTGTAAGGGGGTGGATGTGTGTAGGAAGGGTACTGTGGTGGCTGCAGGTGGAGTCTCAGGAGGAGTTGTAAGGGGGTGGAGGCTGGATGGGTGCAGGAAGGTGGAGTGTCAGGTACTCAGGTGAAGGGAGCTGGGTGCACATCCTGTAGAGCAAACAGAGTCTGTGACTAAGAAGTCAGGGGATGTGCACCCAGGGGAAGGGAGCTGGTGGATAGGTGTAGGAAAGGAGTAGTGGTAGAGTCTCAGGAAGAGGTGGGGGTGAAGGGAGCTGGTGCCTAAGAGTAGAATATTATTCTTCATTTCCCAAGCCATTTACAAATATATTAATTAATTACTATTAGTAGCAGGGTAATTTATAAAACTTGGGGGGGGGGTGTCCTCTCTGCCTGCCCCCAGGCCCCACCCTTGAGTGCACACCCCTCCCCTCCCCCACACACCCATCCATGCTTGGGCTGTACTGAAGGGTGTGCACTCCTTGACCTCCACTCCAACTTCACAAGGCCACTCACTTGACTTTGCTCCACCACATCCTGAGCTCACACCCACTCAACCTCTCTTTTACACCCAACCTAGTCCTCCCACCCCCATCTCAGCCTTGAGTGCACATCCCGCATCTGTACTCCACCAATTCTACAACTAACTTGACAATCCTCCAACACATCCTGAGTTCACACACCCAATCCTCTACCCCCTTCCTCAACCTATCTCCCAACCTACAACTGCTAGAGCATCAGACACACCAACACTCACTCACCTCCATGCTCTCAATTCCTCAAACTCCAACCAAGCCTCTCCTTTTGGGTTTTGATCCAAGCACCTTCTGCCCTACAGCACTCATGACTTAGCCAACTGAGCCACAGAGGCCCACACACCACTCCCTCCATCACACCTTCGTACTTCCACAGCATCACTTTTGATTCTCGAACCTGCCAAAAGGAGGGTTAGAACCTGAACAAACCACACCACAAACATGAACTCTAACCACTACACCACCAAGGGATAGACATGGCACACCTGTAGCCAAAAGGTAGAAGAGAACCCACACCTTCTGGAACACCATCATTGACATGAACTCTAACGGAAAATCTTTTTGGTTAAACATATTTATCCTTTTTAACTGTCACCAAAGGGAAAAAAACCCACAAGGGGGACTTGAACCATGAACTTCAACAATGGGAGGCGAGTGCATTCCCACAGGGCCACAAGGCTTCCCCTGCATTACAGTTTATCCTGAATACCATTGTCCAATAACCCACAAGTAATCCAGCGCTTGTTAAGGTTTTGCTTTCTGCATGACTCATAGGAGCAGGTTTGTGTTTGTACTGGTGGCTCAGTGAGCAGGGAGGCATGCATTTCAAAATGATGACTGTAGTCCAAGACTGGGTGCTTTCAATGACCAAGAGAGCCATTACTTGATAAACATGTTTTTGTGTACTCCTTAGGTATAAGTAATAATAATAGATTCTAAATGATCATCTTAAATGTAACATTTCATGATTAATCACTAGCTATTCATAATCCCACTCTTGTTGCTCTGAGAATGCTTTCGAAATCCTAACAGTTCCAAACTCCTATTATACAACATTTTCCTCTGACTATTAAGAATAGTAAAAGGTGGAAACAATGTGACAGAAAAGACTAATTAATTTCAAAACTCGTAATTGCAATTGAAGCAATAATATATAAAAACTATAATGACCTAATCCCTTTTTCTTTTTTTTTTTTAAATCATAAAAACATTTACACACCAATAACCTATGGGAGCCACGGTCATTATTGTTTAACCATAAAAAAGGATACCATCTTCAGGACCTCTGCATCAGCAATTATGACACATTATGAAAAATATTTTAAGTGCATATTATTTTCCAAACTACCTTCAAAGGTCCATCACATGTAGTAAAGTAAGATGGCACAGCACTGATTTTTCTCCCTAATGTACATGTACAGTTACAACATTTTCTGAGTACTACAGCACAAAATACAAAATGTCACAATAGTAAACAACAAATCTTCTTCTTGTTGCATTCTTTTGTCAGAACAGTGTCAAGTTAGCATCTCAATTCATGATGATTCCCAGCCTATGAAGATTTACCAGCTCCTTTTTCAGGATTCATCAGGTCAGTCTTCTCTCTGGAAGTGTCGCACACTTTAAAGAGGGCATGTAGAATTCCCGGTCCGGACAGCCATGACCTGTAACGACATCTCTATACTCTGCTATTATTTGTTCCGTTGTCCATTTTCCATATGAAAACCGTTCTGTAGTGATCATACGGTCGATATCTTTGATTAACAACGCATCGATATAATTTTCTCAGTCCAACTCCAGGTAAGTTTTTTGGTATTCACCGAGCCTAATACCGAAATCTGTAACCTACTTTGTATTAAGCAATAATAAGGGCATCATGGAACATTCTATTTAGCTCTGGGTGTGTCTGAACCAGGTCCCTAGTTCAGTATTCAGGGCACCGATCGACGGTTGTACTAATGAACAAATTCAAAAAGACTGGAAGTGTTGCGGACCGACCTGGAAGTGGACCTCCATGAACTTCCACTGCCGAAGGTACAACCTACGTGTTGCTGGCAAACATATTCAGTCCCTTGTGTATGGGGACTTTTGGGACACCCTGTAGTGTTGTAGTCAAAATTATTATTCAACCCCCACTGCATATCAGATTCATTGTCAAAATTTAAAGACTTTCCGCTGTTTGTAATGAACAAATCAAACAAAAGGAATTGAAACAGACTTCACATAAAAACCACAATGAACTTCCCTTTACTTTCACACTATGCATTGTTACCCAGATGAGGACGTGTTCCCTTCGGAGTCTGGTTCCTCTCAAGGTCTTACCATCTCAGGGAGTTTTTCATCGCCACCGGCTCGCTCAATTGGGATAAATTCACACGGTTAAAATCTGTATCCTGTGTTTATATGTTTCTGTAAAGCTTCTTTGAAACAATATCCATTGTAAAAACCACTATACAAATAAAATTTAATTGAAAATAGTTCAACACAACGAATGCATCAAGTGGTTTCCCCAAATTCAACTGTATAACGGACTGAGATAACTGGTCTCGTGAACAAGACACACGATAAACGCAAGTATGAAGGGATAAAAAAAAAAAAATGATGTCGTGTTCATTAATACAATCAAACTGTAATCATTGGTGAATTGTTCTTCAGAATGTGTGGTTATAGGAAAACTATCAACTACTGGTTGGTGTGACGCAGCCCGATACGTTGATTGTTTTCCTATAACAGCGCATCCACAAGCTTTTTTTTGCCTACTTATTTTCTATTCTTTTTTTCCCCCAGAAAATACACCTATTATTCCATGCAACAAACGCTGATATGCAAATGCTCCCGCCAATTAAAATGAATATGTAAATTAGCCGATGACATCATATGATGACGTCATTCCAGCGACTATACTAGAACGCGGGAGCTATTTTCCCCTGAGCTCCTCACTGCTTACTGAGAAAATGGAACAGGTTCGCTCTCTTTATCTCCTCCGCGTCCACCACGGTGAAACCCAAGCAGAGAAGTAATCCGTCCGTCCTGAAAAACGCCGTGCTAAACGGCAGACAAGCGTCCTGCCTCGGGTAAAACCGAGTGCTCCAGCTAAACCTCCAGCTTGGTGAGTGCGTCGATTAGAACGTTCCGTGTTGCAACAACAAGCACATATAACATGTTCCCCTCTCTACATTATCCGCCCCGGTGGGAATAAATGGTTGACTTTCACTTGATAAATTTTTTTTTAAAAGTAATATCTTCCACGTCTCCCCTTACTGTTCACACTTGCGTCGATCTGAGCATCAGTATAAAGACTTTGGTCAAATAAACGGACACGAAGGGAAAACTAATCGGATAATGTCTGCACGAATAAACGCACTGAATATTTTCAGTAGGAATTAAGAGCCTGCACACGTGATTACATCTTCAGGACAGAGGGTTTTGCTGTTTCTCTGTAACTCCTGACTGTGCTGTTTCATCTTATTAACTTCAACAGAGAGAGGCTGGTGGAAGGAGGTTAATTGTTTATACCGCCTCTTGAATACCTCGGATAAAGAAGTTTGTTTCTAATTCATAAAATGGCAAATTGCTGCAGTACAGCAGGAATAAACTGACCAGTCACATCAGACAGCTCACTTTATACATATATATATATATACACATTTTTATACTGCAGCACAAACCAAGCATTTCATTATTTAGATAGTGACTTATGATTCCTTCCTTCCTTTTGAGTGTGATACATTTTCTAATAATGTGTAGCTCACCACCACCAGCCTTTGACTTTAATACTCTCCCTCCAGATGCTATTTTCTAAGCAGCTCTTACATCATCTCCGTCGGAATATTCTTCCTGCTGTACATCTATTAAAACATTGTCAGTTTTCGTCGTGGGTGAGGAGGGGTGTGTGTGTAAACTCCTGTACGTATAGATTCCAATGTACAAATTTGACAAATTCCATGAAGCACCTTCTGTACCATCAGAATCAAACTCAGTGTTTGAGTAACAGCTAAGAAGCTATTTGTTGAGCAAATGACTTTATTAATAAAGTTTTCATATTCCTAAAAAGCACACAACCCACGAGAAGAGCAGCGACCAGAGTGAAGAATGGGCATGGTCCTTTATCGCAGCTAACTTCCATGCCAGATGTTTTCATAACGTAGTTCAGGTTATTTTAAACTATTTATTTATTTATTTATTTATTTTCACCTTGCATCTGTTCACACACTCTGTTGCAAGGAAACACAATGATTATTAAGTGAGATCAATGGAATTCTCTAAGCATGCACAAAAGCAGAATGATGTACTTCCAGATAGACTTGGTCAAAAAGATTTTGAAAAGGAAAAAAAAAAAAAAAAAAATGTTATGAATTGGCTCTCATCAGGTTTGGCATGACAAGTCAAATTTTGTGTAACTCTATACGATAATTTGGTTAACAGTTATGCCAGAAGTTTTTGTCACAATACCAATGTGATTAATGAATAGATCGAGGCTGTGGGGGCTATGAGGAGACAGTCGGAGTGTTTAGCGGCGCACTGTGGTCCAGCCGTCGTCGTCCGTCTCGTTCTTGGTGCGGCGTGGGTTGTCCTTTTCTTTCTCTGTGCGCCAGGAACTTCTTTCCCCATCGCGCTCACGTGGTCTTGGCGGAGCGTCATCCTTGCGTTCGTCTCGGCGGTCTTCTCCTCCACGGCGCCACGATCCGCCTGAATGGCGATTCATAAAGCATGCAGTTTCAAACACAAGGGCACAGGAGATACAAAAAGTTTAGGTTACCGAGTGATGGAGAATATAAACAAGGGGTTCACCATCATCAGGGTCCCGGGGCAAGGGCCTGTCACGATCACGGTCATCCCTGCGATCTCTGAGGTCACGGCGTTCACGCCGATCGTCGCGATCAAAGTCGTCACGTCGACTGTCACGCCAACTGCTGGGTTCATCAGATCCGCCTTTCCTCCAGACTCCCTCCTCCCTACAAACACACACAGCATGTTTAAGATTCACACTGGATCCGGTACACGCACACGCTATTTCATCTTTATACTAAACCAGACACCAAACTTCTGCGGATCACACGAGTACCTGGGAGGACGCCGCTCTCGGAAACGCTCTCCCTCACGATTCTCGTCTTCATCGTTTTCGCCATCGTCATCATCACGAGTACCAGCGTTACGCGGAGGACCCCAGCTCTCCTCACGGGCCTTCTCCCTCTCTCTCCAACCACCTGCTTTGGGGGAGGTTTCTTTCAGAAACAAGAGCAGTATTTGTCCAAATACTTTGGTGATGACAGCCACACACACACACACACGGATATACATAAATATTCCTAGACTCCACCATCCATACCTGGTTTACCCAAAGGTTTCCAAGGCCTGGGGTCATCACCGCCCCTCCTTCCTCCTCCTCCTCTCTCATCATCACCACTGCCGCCTCTCCTAGGACCCCAGTCATCATCAGCGCCACGTCTCGATCCTTTGGGCTCATCCAATCCGCGCCGGGGACCACGGTCATCATCAAATCCCCTTCTCGGTCCACGATCCTCATCTGTACCGCGTCTGGGGCCGCGCTCGTCATCAAAGCCACCTCGCCTGGGACCGCGCTCGTCATCAAAGCCACCACGCCTGGGACCACGGTCGTCATCAAAGCCACCACGCCTGGGACCACGATCGTCATCAAAGCCACCACGCCTGGGACCACGGTCGTCATCAAAGCCACCACGCCTGGGACCACGATCGTCATCAAAGCCACCACGCCTGGGACCACGATCGTCATCAAAGCCCCTACGAAGGCCTCGGTCATCCGAAGGCCCACGGCGGGAACTCTCTCCGCTTCTTCTAAAGGATGGCTCACGCTCCTCGCGCTCGGGTTCTTCGCGCCCTTCCTGACGCCAGTCCCTGTTTCAAAAGTTAACCGAGGGGTTAAGTACACCTAAACCACAAAAAGACCAAACTTTATTTCTCCAAGATATTAACTGGAGTATACCAGTGTCTGACCTCCCAAAAGAATCCTGATATCAAATGTTATCCACTCACTTGTCAGGAACGGGGCGTCTCCACTCCGAGTCGTTGGTCTCTGTACGCCTCCTCCACCCCCCGCCCTCTTCCTTTTCACCCCAGTCCTGCTGGAATAGGGAGACATTTAATGAGCCTGAGACCTGCCTAAACAACCCCGCCATCAACTCAAAGTACCAGCGTTACCGATCTATTCAAATTTTTTTTTTTTTTTAGAGGTACACCGTTATTGGTTTTTTATAAGCGATATTAGCACACAGTTGTTGACTCGTCTTTCCGCAGATTTAGTCCTGCGATAGCGTTCCTGCATGCAATTCTCAAACTTATCCAGTATTTTTTAGGTGGATCCGATATTACAAAATCGAGGACCGATTATGGAAAAATGCTTAAATATCGGGGAAAAATATCGGTAAAACCAATAATCGGTCCAGCACTACAAATTTTTCACTCTGATCCAATCCGTCACATTTGTGCCTGTAAGTGACGTGTATCCATCATTAGTGCAAATTAACCTCTGACCTGATCGCCATATTTATGATCTACAAGACAAACCATCATTACAACGGTGATAAAAATGTACAGCTCTCATCACAAAGATTATTGACTCTGGAGGTTATCAGACTGTCAGAGGTTAATCAGCAAAAGAAAGTGAACAGAGTTAGAGGTGTAGTTTACTTTTACTGTAGTGTTTATCTTCACTTCACGGTCATTAAACTAGTTTAACGAGACGACCAGTCGGTGCCGTGGAGTTGGCTGCTACATAATCAGTGTCTAGGAACTTTAATTACCTCGTAACTGAACACATATCTACCTTTTAATTTATGTTAAAACCATAATATTGGTCTTACAAGTGTAGCTTTGTTCATTCAGAGGAGTAAAATTCTAAAGCCTGTGATCATGTGTCCAAATCAGTGTTTCCCCATTAGATGCATTTTATCAGTCAAGCGCAGTACGGGGGAGTCTGGAAAAACCTGCCGCACGTCACTGTGGCCGAATTTTAAAGCCAAAAACTCCGGACATCACAAATACATATACATATACATATATACATATACATATATATATATATATATATATATATATATATATATATATATATATATATATATATAAAAATAAGAAACCCCCGTGTGTTTACTGAATGGATATTATGCCTAAATCTGTGAATTGAGAAAAACTGTGGAAATATTGAACAAGTTCTGTAGATAAAAGCGTTTGCTTTGCCATTTATTTCTTGTTCTCCGGACTTATGGTAAACGGTACACTTGTATAGCGCTTTTATCCAAAGCGCTTTACACCGTGTCTCATTCACCCAGTCACACACACTCACTCACACACACACCAATGGTAGCAGAGCTGCCATGCAAGGTGCTAACTTGCCATCGGGAGCAACATGGGGTTCAGTGTCTTGCCCTAAGGACACTTCGGCATGTGGAGTCACGTGGGCCGGGAATCGAACCGCCAACCCTACGATTATTGGACAACCCGCTCTACCACCTGATCCACAGCTGCCCCATGGGACACATTAACTTGTATTTAAGTTCCAAGCTTCTAAGCTTCCAGCGGTCACATTAAGTGAGTTAGTTGCCATTTTAACAATAACGTGAGTGAGGGAACGAGCAGTCCTAAAAAAAAAAAAAAAAGTGATTTCTTCTAACATTTCTTCACAGCATGGCAGATCAGCATGTCAGAAGAGGAGGAAGCACCAGAGAGAAACAGGGAGCAAAGTACATGTGTGTGTGTGTGTGTTTACTTTGCTGGGCTTCTCCTCCGGGGGCCTTCTCATCTCCTCCTCCTTACGCCGTTCGCGCTCCTCGATTTCCTGTTGCCTGGCACGCTGCTTCCTCTCCTGCTCCTCTAGCTTGCGCAGGCGCTCCTGGTACTCGCGCTCCTCCTCCTCCCTCTGCTCCTGCTCCTGACGCTCGCGCTCCTCACGCTCTGAAACACACCGATCGGTAACAGCACGATGACTCGGCCAGTAACGGAAATACGACGACGGGCGTCCGAACTACAAATCTCAAAAAGCGGCGAATATCAGGCAAGCACATAATCTGTACTGAACTCCAACGGCCACATTATACAGCATGCGGCATTACTACGAATACTCGAATAAACACACGGTTCTTTAGGTAGGGATCAGTGATGCCAGGTGTGGTTTATCAAGGTGTTTTTTTTTTTTTGTTTACTTTTATTACAGTGGAACCTATCGTTATCTTATTACCATATAATTGAGTTGACGTGAATTGTTTTGTAAGTAAACAAACCGCCTGGTATTTGCGTGCTACAGATGTGTTAGATACGGAGTACGTTAAAAATAAAAAGACAAGCAGTACCCTTTTTCAGCTGTTCCTCCCGGATCCTCTGGGCCTCCTCCTCTTTCTGGCGATAGAAGGAGTTTCGTCGCTCCTCCTTGCGCTGTTTCTTGCGCTCTTCGAGGCGCTGCTTCCTCTCCTCGACCAAGCGCTCCTGGAACTGCTTCAGTTTTTCCTTAAAAAAATTTTTTTTTAAGAAAGTATGCGTCATTTACACACAGCTCTGCCTCGGAGAAAATGAAAACTTCACACGAAAAAACACGCGTTACAGAACATTTGTGCCACTGCTGTTGTGTTCACAGCCAACACAACAGCAATAAGTAAATACATAAATAACTCCTACTTTCTTACCTCGTAGATGAAACTTCGGGCAGCTGTTATTTTAGATACGAAGTTCTCCTTATCCTCAATCATCCTGGACATCCTCTTTTTGTGCTCGAGAGCCTTCTCACGCTCCACTTTCATGTTGCTGATCTGATACAGACGTGCACGATTATGACACTGTGAAATAATACTTCCACATTTTCTCTATAAATCGATACACACGCACGTTCACACTGACCTCTCTAATTTCCAGCTGAAAAGAACGCAAGGTAACAAAGCTGACCTTCTTAAGCAAAGTTCTTATAAGAGCATCACCGTTAGGATGAATTAGGTCCTGGTGATTATTACAAATACAGTTCTGACACTGAACCAGGGACTTTAGCTCTCTCTAGCCAGTCAAAAATTAAACAAAATAAAACAAAAAAAAGTGTCCAAGAATATTGTTTCAAGTACGCACAAATTTGTCAGAACTTATCTAACACTTCTAAAGGAAAGCAGAGGAGCATCTTTTCATCTGTGCAGACTGCCGAGATAGACTGTAAGGCGTTACCCTCTCCTCCTCCTGGAGCTCCCACAGCTCCATATCTTTGATGCGCTGTTCCTCGTAGGCTTTTTTAATCATGGGGATTTCCTCCAAACGCTTCGCCCTTTCAAAGTAGTCGATCTGAAACACATTAAATGTACAAACCCCTTGTGTATTTAACGCATTACTATTATTATTATTATTAGCATTATTATTAGGAATAAACGTGCCTGTCGTACAGTTTCACAGATATTAGTAGTTGGAAAATGGAATCCAGGTTTAGGATGGGTGTACATGTGAAGGATGAACGTGTGGAGACCGCTTAGGATGGAATGCAAGATCAAATAATAGACTGTGTGAACTAAATGAGGTTAATGTGTCTTCATGAACCCTACAAGCCTACCTTCTTTTCCTGATTCTTTAAGCGTTCCTGCAGCTCTTTCTTCTCTTTCTCCAGCTGCTCCACCTGTTTGGCCATGATGAAATCAGGGTCCAACTCCTCCAGATCCTATAGGGAGAAACAGAGAAACAGGTCAACACACACACACGGAAACCTGTATATAATCTTTTCCACCTGCCTCTAAACGTTAAACCAAAAAGCAATCAGGACAATTTAAGTAAACTCTGCAGATTAGATTTGCGCAACGCTCATCATCCTCCGTTTCACATCCTGGAATCCGCCCTTCGTACCTCAATGTCGATGTCTTTAAACGCTTTGGCTCCCAGCTCGGTCTTCTTGATTTGCTCGAGGCGCTCGCGCACGGTCTTCTTCTTGATCTGCTCGTGCTCCTGCATGATGCGCTCCTTCTCCCTCTCCTTGGCCTCTTGGCGCAGGCGCTCCTCCTCGGCTTTGCGCACCTTCTGGAGCTCGGCCTCGCGCTGCTCCAGCTCCTCCTTCTCACGCTGGATGTTCAGGCTCTCCAGACGCTCCTTGCGCTCCTCGATGGTCTGGCGACGAGCCAGGATGCGCTGGTGCTCCTTACGAGCGTTTTTAAGGTAGGCAGTGATGGCCTGCTGACTCTGCTCCTCCCGTTCTTGCTACAGGAGGAAGGTTTAACAATGAGAGCGATGCAAAAGAGCATATAAAAGAGATAATCTGGAGATGTGGAGCAAGTTAGACATAACCAAAGAGCAATCAATAAAAGGCAGGACAAATTAAGGGGCAGAAATGTACTGCCGCTTCTTAACTAAACAAACAAAAAAAGGAAATGTAAAGAAAAGTAAGGGCAAAGTGCAAAATGTGACTTGCTAAGGGAAAAAGATTTAAATGAATGAAAGAGCAACTGAGATAAATGGAAAGACAGACAAAGTAGCAAGAACCTACACACGAGACTCCCTTACCAGAATGGAGGCCGGTTTGATGATCTGAATGGCCTTGGCCATAGCGGAGGACATGGCCGTGAGCTGGTTACGGATCTGTTCAGAAGGCATGTTCTGCAGGAACGGTCCCACGGGGGCGTCCTCTTTAGTCGAGTAGTTCAGATCCGAGCCAAAGCTTAGTGTTCGGGACGTATGGTCAATACGCACCTGAAAAGACCACAGTTCAATAGATCTGTAGCTGTAGGACATTTGTTCAACGAATTTTGAACACACACACACACCAAAAAAAAAAAAAAAAACGTAAACAGAAAGGATAACTACATGCAACGTACCTGCAGGTCACAGTGACGTGCAGCATCAACGATGGAGCGCTCCAGCTGGAAGGCATCCACAAACGGCACCAGAGAGGCCAGCCTGCTGAACTCGATGCTCTGATAGATCTGAGCCACCTGAAAGCATTACACCAGAGGATTCGCACACGTTCGGTCTCGTTCAAAGACAAAAAAAAAAAATCCCGCAGCTGAATATCATATTTGGTGCGATGTTTCTACGGCTGAACCTCAAACCATTTCATCACACACACAGATAACATGAAGTCAGCACACCAACCTGCTGCAGAAGTCTAAGAATGGTGTTGCTCTGTAAGTGAGGAACGTAATGCTGCAGGTCAGGCTCCTTCTCGGCCTGATCCCTCACCCAGTTCAGCACCTGGAGACAATCGGACAAGGACTTACAACGGCCGCAACTCCGACTAAATCAGTCAACTCGCAAAAATTTCAGGACTGTACCTTGGTGACCCGTCCACACAGTTTGAGGGGATGGAATTCCACCTCCAGCCAGTTGTACAGCTCCTTGACGTCAGAGACGATGTACTGGAGAAGATTGAACCGCACCTGCAAGATGATCGACGTGTAATATGACTTGGTTACCCAATATTCGAGAATGAAAGAAAGAAAAGAAACAAGTCTAAAGAATATGGATGGCTTCTCGGCTTTTCTGAATCGAGATAGAGATTACCATATCGTTGATGAGGCTCTGGCGAGTGGGTGGCGACTGCAGGCCAAGCAAAGTGGCCAGTCTGCGGTGCTTCTCCACAATAATCCCGTCCATATCCAACAGGCGGGCGATATCAGTACGCTCCGGGGTTATAGGGATGGACAGAGTGGCCAAAAGCACACGAGTCGACATCCTGCGGAAAGAGTCGCGTTTAAAACGGTCCGTGTTTTTCAGCGCTGACCTTCTGATTTCTTTGTTGCATAAAAAGTCAAAAGAACCTAACTAACCTCTGCATTTCCTCCTGGGTGAGGTTCTTCCTCATTTCTCTGGAGAGATGGTAGAGGCGGTGCAGCGTGCTGGCGTGGAACAGAGCGTTACCCGACTTCCAGAACACCGTGGACACCTTGTTGTAGTAGTTGGCCATTAGCTGGGGCTTGGGGGGCTTCTTCGAGAGGGCAAACAGTCCATGGATATCCTCGACTGCCTTGAAAGCTTCCTAAAACAAATAGGTTCTGTGTTAGGAAAAAACACGCACTATCCTTACACTTGATATACACTACCGGTTATAGGTTGCTTTTCCGAATATTTCGCTCCAAGTCGTCCGTTTAAAAAAAATATTTTTTACGTAAATAAAATGTTAGTTTTCTAATGAAAGAAGTAAATATGTCGGAACGATTATATTTTTGTTTTAAACACCGATTTCAAACATTTAATCATACACCTTCAGATCAAAAGGTTTTTAAGATCATGAGAAACATTTCAGTCCACAAACTTTTGACCGGTGGTGTGTCTCCCTGGCATGTTTTTACACACACACACACACACGCATGTCCGTTAATCATAATGCACTCCTTCATGCCAGTACTACGTGTCCTCACCTGCCAGAGCTCCATGCTGATGGCGCTGTCCAGCTGCACCAAACGAGTCTCCAAGTGCATCGACTGGCTCTCGGGGTTGTTCAGGTTGATGGCCGTGCTCTGGTTGTGGTGCCTCTGGATCTGACCCAGGTGCATGCGTAGGTTATCGCACAGCTTACGGAACTCGGCCTTGCGGGTGTACTGCAAGCAGAACTTGAAAGCTGAAAAACAATTAAAAAAAGATTTAGTATTAAGAAGTGACGATCTTCTGTGTAAGATCTGCAACGTGTCCGCGTCAGATCTGCAATGTGTCTGCGTCAGATCTGCAACGTGTCTGCATCATGCACCGACCTTGCTGCGCGATGTCATGGTACAGACGCTCCACTTTGGAGTTGTTCCTCAGCAGGTCCAGACACTGGCGATACGACTCCCACAGGAATTTGACCCAAGGAGTGAGCAGCAGACGATCAGTACGGTCCTGAGTGTCCTCTCCACTCACAGCACTCAGCAGCACGCTGTCAAGGTGAAATAAAAATTTTTTAAAAACATGATCGTATTTAAATCTTTGATTTATGCTCAAATTCGCCGCAAAGCAAACATATTCGATATGGTCATGCACCTCTCTGGGGTCTGAATGTTATCCAGATCCTCGATGTCCAAGACCATTTGCTGAGACTCCTCTTTGGCCGTCTCGGTCTTCTCCTCTGCGAGTTTCAGGTAGGCACGAACCACATCCTCCAGAGACTTGATATTCACCTGAGAGGCAAAAGCAATACGTTTTAGTAACAAGAACTAAATAAGGAGATAAGGGTTTGGTTAAGGTATACCGAGCTCAATTATTAATACTATTTAATATTTTTTTACTCAGAACAAACCCCGCCTTCAGCATTATCTTTAAAGTCACACCCTAACACACACTATTACACCCAGTTTTCTGAACCGACAAGCACCATGAACAACGACCCCTTGTTCTGATTGACCGGATATTGGTCATCCACGTCATATATTATCCCCCCCCCATGAGCAGATATTTTATTGACCACTGAAACATGAAATGAACTTCACCAAATAACGCAAAATGATGCGGTCTTAAAAACCAGACTCCTCCTTTAAGGTAATTCTCTCCATGCGTTAGGATTATGACGGTGTAATCTCTATTTCTCCCAGCAGGGAGCACTAAAGCCCCAACGTCATTAGAATTATAATTCCTCATCCACGTCTACAAGTAACCATGCTCTCTTAAACAGAGCAAAAACAGGATGTGACAAATCTGCAGTTATTGCACTTGCCCTTACTCTCAGTTTTTACCGCATCTTTAACTACTTCTACAAGATAGATGTCAAATTCCTATTGAGAGAATTAAGAGCTTTTGTAGGTACCGTATTGTACATAATATCCATGTTAACAGTTTACATCCAACCATATTACACAGTCCATTGTCTGTTTGCTCTGCTTGTTTACGTTACCGGTCAAAAGTTTGGAGACACACGACTGAAATGTTTCTCATGATCTTAAAAACCTTTTGATCTGAAGGTGTATGATTAAATGTACAATTCATTACAAAAAAAAAAAGCGTCTTTTCAACGGACGACTCGGAGCAAAATATTCGGAAAAGCAGCCGATAAGCGTGCAGCGTAGGCGGGAACTCCTTTAATACTGTTTAAAAAGCATCTCAGGGGGATTCCTCAAGAAATCGGTCGAGAAAATGCCAAGAATACATTTTTGGAAATTATAGGCAAAAAGGGGGTCTACTTTGAAGATGCTAAAATATTAAATTATTTAGGGTTTTTTTTTTTATCACAACATAATTCACATACTTCCATTTGTGTTACTCCAGAGTTTTGATGACTATTATTATTATTACTATAAAATGTGGGGGTAACAATCAATCAATCAATAAATAATGAGTGTGTCTAAACTTTTGACCGGTAGTGTATTGTTCGTGTGTCATACTACATTTCGAAAACCTGAACGTAACATACAGACGATACAAACGGTGTGTAGTGTAAAGACAAACCGAGACGTGATAGCTCTTCACCGGAAGACACAAACCTGCTGACAAATGTTCTTGTACTGGTAAAGCCCTTCTTTGGCCAGGTGGCTCTTGCGCAGATCCACACAGAGCTCCAGGTACTTGAGCATGATCGGCTCGTGGATCTTCTGCCATGTTCGATGCTTTTTGCTCTTGATGACATCGTAGAGGACGTCCAGAGCAGGCTGCTTTTTACCAACTTCGAGAAACTCTGAGAGAGAGAGAGAGACAGACAGAGAGAGGAGGGGAAACAGATTGCATTTTGATAAATTAGTACTAATATTTGATGATTTCTCTGCAATGAATGCTGAGATCACAACAATAAAGGACATCAGGGTATTTAATCATCCATCCATTTCCAATGTCTTTATGTTTAAGTGTTGTGTTTGCATAAAATACAAGTTATAGTGTTTACACAGTCACAGATGTAGCTGGCTAAAAAAAAAAAACAGACCACGCAGACATACTGTAACAAAACCTGAACAGAATTGAACTGTGTGCGATTATAAATGAAACTTCTGCATCCAAAAGAGAGAAATATAGACTCGCTATATTACGTGGTAATTACACCAAAACGTTTTTTTTTGCTATAAGGACTCACTACGCAACTAACCTGGTTAACCCCCTCACCCTGTGATGTCAACTAGCTAGTTAGCGGGTTATGTCTCACTAAAGAGTTACACAATTTTGCCGGTAGTAAACTAACAAATGAACACACACTGCATTTAAAATGTTTTACAAACGACAATTTATAGCCACTATAGCTATAAACGATATATATAACGTAATACATGTTAGCTAGTTTCCTAAGCTAAGCAGGCCCACTACCGCTGTAACACGGGCTGTATCCCAAATTGCACATACACTACCTACATAGTGTGCACTCGTCATTATTCTATATTCCATATTCCATATTCTATTAGTACTAATATCTGATTTCTCTGCTATGAATGCTGAGATAATAACAATAAGAACATCAAGGTATTTAATTATCCATCCATTTCCAATGTCTTTATGTGTAAGTGTTGTTTTTGCATAAAATACAAGTTATAGTGTTTACACAGTCACAGATGTAGCTGGCTAAAACAGACCACGCAGACATACTGTAACAAAACCTGAACAGAATTGAACTGTGTGCTATTATAAATGAAACTTCTGCGTACGAAAGAGAGAAATATAGACTCTATATATTTAAACTATTCTCTATATTACATTTTTTTTTTTTGCTATAAGGACTCTCTACGCAACTAACCTGGTTAACCCACTCACCCTGTGATGTCAACTAGCTAGTTAGCAGGTTATTTCTCACTAAAAAAAAAAGGTGCCGGTAGTAAAATAACAAATGAACACACTGCATTTAAAATGTTTTATAAACGACTATTTATAACAACTATAGCTATAAACGATATATATATAATGTGATACATACATGTTAGCTAGCTAAGCAAAGCAGGCCCACTACCGCTGTAACACGGGCTGTATCCCAAATTGCACATACACGAGCTACATAGTGTGCACCCGCCATTATTCTATACCCTACATAGTGCTCCAAGATAGGGCGAGTACAGCGAATTGGGATCCACCCAATGGCCTGGCTTCAGGCTGATGGGAGAAAGATGGCGGCCACGCCATGATGCAGCCTGACTGCACAGAGCTCGAGGGCGCTTACCGTTAGCTCTTTTCAGAGCGTTCTCCGGTCTTTGGAAGTACGCCGGCATTGTGGTGTCTTGCTTCGCAGGACGAAATTCGAGGCTGTAGAGATTTTATTGAGCAACTGATCGGTCGTTTTCGTCCATCCGCTCTAAAACACAGACGAACCTCCACCGCTTCGGCAAAGCTGCCCGAGAAAGAAAGAGCGCACGTGAAAGCAGTCCGTGTCAGTGACGACACGAGGACCCGTATGTACTCTGACTGCCTAAAATGACTCTGGGAATCGACACCGAAAAGGAATCGAATCGATTCCCCATTCAAGAATGTGGATTCGGAGAGTCGTATAGCAGACGTTAAAAAAAGGAAACAAATCCATAATAATAATAATAATAATTGTTGGTATTCTGTATACAACTGAGTGAAATAGTTTATACTTTTATCTTATGCTTATCTGTATTTATTTGTAGGCCTATTTATTTATTGATTCTTTTTCTATTTAAATGTTCTTACTTTGACAACCATAAAAATATTATTGCTGTCATTTATTATTATTATTATTATTATTTAATATTATTATATAATATTATATTAGATAATACTACTACTAATAATAATAATAATACAACTTTAATAGTATCATTCTGTTTCTATGGGATAAAATTGAGAGCAAAAGTTTGTGTATGCAGCCATACATGCCTACGCTGTGAGATGAGGTGGTTGCTTCAAATCATGAAAAGTTCCTTCACTTCTATTCCTAGTATTCTGGTACAAGTTGATTTTTATGTCTCATCTGTCCATGGGATGTTGTCTCAGAACTGTATGGGCTTTTTACGATGTTTCTGGCAAACTCTGATCTGGTCTTCCTGAATTTTGAGGTTTACCAATGTTTTCGATCTTCTTCTCTTAATTGTTGACAGAGGTACCTTTACCTCCTGGAGGGTGTTCTTGATCTGGCAAACTGTTGTAAAGGGTTTTTGCTAATCCACCACAGTTGTTGTCTATGGTCTTCTGGGCCTTTTGGTCTTCCTGAGCTCACCTGTGTGTTGTTTCTTTTTAGGAATGTACCAAATAGTTGATTTAGCCACACCTAATGTTTTTACTACCTCTCTGATGAGTTTGTTTTGATTTTCAGCCTAACGGTGGCTTTCTTCACTGGAGGTGACATCTGTTTGGGCTTCATATTGAGAATTATCAGTGACAGATTCCAAAGGCAAATGGTACACTTGAAATCAAAATCTAGACCTTCTATCTACTAACTTGTAAGTGGAAATAATTAGGGAATAACACACACACACCTGGCCAGGGAACAGCTAAGCAACCAATTGTCAAATTACTTTTGGCTTTCTAATTCCTATACCGTTCACCTGATATGGATGGAAATACGCTCAAATTAAAGCTGACAATGTGCACTTTGAGCTCATATTATCTAAGTTCAACTCCGGTATAATGTCATAGACAGCTAAAATAACTTTGGCAATGTCCAAATACTTATGGACCTGACGATCTCTAAGCATTTATATTTCCACCTTTGCTTTTTGTAAATGCCTCTGCCCTCTTTTCTGACCTCATTTTCCCATTTTCCCTTTGTTTTTAACTGCACACTGTAGGAAATTAGCCAGCGGTGGGTGGAGCACAGACACACAGGAGGCCGTTGTAAGGTTGCCAAACGAGTTTTTCTTTATTTGTGGTGTTCGGGGGTGTGTGTGTGAGTGCGCGGGTGTATGTGCGTGCTCACGTGTGCTTGCGTGTGGGCGTGGGTTGCAGGATTTGTCGGAGTTGCGCCGGTGCTTTCCGGGCAGACGAGGGCTCTTCTGGGCCGTCAGGCAACGGCGTGTGCGTAGTCAGGGAACGGAGGCTTCGCTCAGATCGGAATCTTAGATCACATGAGAGCATTCTCCCCAATTCGAGCAGAAAAGCGGCCTTTTATACTCTCCCCTCGTCTGCTGGATGGTGGAATTTTCCCGTGCGGCGCACCATTCAACGGCCGAGGGTATGTCGGCGGCTCCGACCCCACCGCCACGTGCTTTCTGGCCGTCAAAATTCTTGAATCGGGGCCGTCGGGGAAGGAGCGATTTTAGTTCCTTGTGCGCCGGCTGTCGGTCCGTCACGACAGTACCACCCCTCAGCTCCGAGCCTACTGTCGCTGCGTGTCGGGCCCACAGTGCATCTCGTCGCAAGAGCCCATCTGCATTCCCATGGTGGGCTCCCGCCCGGTGCTGGACCTGAAAGGAGAAGTCCTGTAAGGCCAGGAACCACCGGGTTACCCTGGCGTTAGTGTCTTTGGCCTTGGCCATCCACTGTAGTGGGGCGTGGTCTGTCACCAGGACGAAGTGCCGACCGGCCAGGTAATATCGGAGCTCCTCGATGGCCCATTTTATAGCCAGGGCCTCTCTTTCCACGGCTGCGTATTTCTTTTCGGCGAGGGACAAATTCCGACTTATGTAGAGGACTGGGTGTTCCTCTCCGTCGAAAGTCTGTGAATGGACTGCGCCCAGCCCGGTTTCGGACGCATTGGTGCGCACGGTGAATGGAAGGGTGAAGTCTGGGTTTCGTAGCACTGGAGCGCTGGTGAGGGCGTCTTTTAGAGCGTGGAAGGCCCTCTCCGCTTCGGCTGACCACTTCACCCGGTCCGGCTGGCCCTTTTTCGTGAGATCTGAGAGGGGGGAGGCTACAGAGGAGAAATTAGGCACGAACCGGCGATAATACCCCGCCAACCCCAAAAAAATTTTTTTTAGGTAGGCCGGGGATAGTCTTTCACCGCTTCAATTTTCTTCACCTGGGGCTTCGGCAGGCCCCGGCCGATACGATACCCGAGGTGCTGTGCTTCCGTTAGGCCCAAGTGGTACTTTTTGGGGTTGGCGGTCAGCCCAGACTTCCGGAGCTCCTTCAGGACCTCCCCCAAGTGGAACAGGTGGTCCGACCACATGGAGGAATGGATAACCACATCGTCCAGGTAGGCCGCCGCGAAGGGACGATGTGGACGCAGGACAATGTCGATTAGTCGTTGGAACGTTGCGGGCGCCCTGTGGAGCCCGAAGGGGAGAACCCAGTACTGTCAGTGGCCGTTTGCCATGCTGAAGGCCGTCTTCGGTCTTGCCTCTGGGGCTAGGGCCATTTGCCAGTATCCCTTGGTTAGGTCTAGGGTGGATATGAATCGGGCCCTCCCCAGTCGCTCCACTAGGTCGTCCACTCGAGGGAGGGGATAGCTGTCAAATTCCGAGACCTGGTTCTGCTTCCGGAAGTCATTGCATAGCCGCATACTTCCATAGCCATGGTCTTGATTTCGTGGTGGACCAGTTGCGTCATTCCTGGGGAGGTAGAGAACACATCCGTGAACTGACCCACTAACTCTAATAACTCCTGTCTTTGCCCGGGAGTGAGGTTTTCCCCCAGCTGGAGCAAGGTACCCTCCTCATGGCCTGTCTCTAGGGTCGCGAACGCAGACACTAATGGTGCTGGCCCCACCCATTTCTTTAACAGATTTATGTGGTATGTTTGGGTGTCTGCTCGCTTACCGGGCTGTTGCGATAATTCACGTCCCTCTTCCTCTCGAGGACTGTGTATGGCCCTTGCCATCGGGCTAGGAGCTTGCAGGCACTGTTCGGCACGAAGAGGAGCACCCGATCGCCAGGTTGGAACTCCCGGGGTTGTGCTGGGCGGTCGTACACTCGCTTCTGCTCCTCCTGGGCGGCTCTCATATGCCCCTGGACGATCGGGGCCACTCGGTTAATCCTTTCCTGCATTTCTGCACGTATTCAATGACCGAGCGGAATGGGGAGGGCTGTTCCTCCCAGGCTTCCCGGGCCACGTCCAGCAGTCCTCAAGGTCGCCGTTCGAAGAGGAGTTCGAAGGAGGTAAAGCCCGTGGAGGCCTGGGGCACTCCCGGACAGCGAAAAGGACGTAGGGCAGGAAGAGGTCCCAGTTTCTCCCTTCTTCGCTCACCACCCTCCGTAGCATCTGCTCCAAGGTTTGATTGAACCTTTCGATGAGCCTGTTGGCCTGGAGGTGGTAGACGGACGCTTTTAGGTGTTTTACCTGCAACAGCCGACACAGATCAGACATTAGTCTGGAGACAAAAGGTGTACCTTGGTTGGTTAAGATGTCCTTTGGTATCCCCACAGGGCTGAAGAGGAGCATCAGCTCTTTCGCAATATTACGGGAGGTGGCTTTGCGTAGGGGCACCGCCTCGTGGTATCAGGTGGCGTAATCCAGGATGACGATTATGTACTCGTGACCCCGGGCGGTCTTGGGGAGTGGCCCCACGAGGTCCATGCAAACCCGCTCGAAGGGGACGCCTATGATGGGCAGAGGGATAAGGGGAGCCGGTGGGGGCCTCTGTGGGGTGGTGCGCTGGCACTGGGGGCATTGTTGGCAGAAGCCCCGGACATCTGCGTCCATCCCTGGCCAGACAAAGTGATCCTTCGGCTTTTCCAGGGTGTTCCGCGCTCCCAAGTGGCCACCGAGCAGATGGGTGTGGGCCAGGTGCATCAGTGTCTGGGTTTTGGTCTTGGCGACTACCAGGAGGTCCACCTGCTCCCCTCGGCGGCAGGCTCGTTGGTAAAGGAGACTACCTCGAATGAGGAAGTAGGAGGGGAGCCTCTGTTCAGGGTCCTGGTCGATCCCTTCTATCAGTTGCACCTGGGCCCAACAGTGTTTCAGGTGGTCATCCTCCTTCTGCTCCCGCCCAAAATTTCCCTATAGGTTCACCTGGTGAAACACAGACGATATACGGTTAGTGTGTGTGCGAGCTGATGTGTCACAGTTTGCTGCTGGATACTGGTCTCCAGAAGGCGCTGCAGCGTGGGATCCATGTTTATTAACAACTACAAGGAGGAGAGGGAGGAAAAAAAAATTGCCCCCCCCCCCCCGCCTTTTTTTTAAAGGGTGGGTCTGTGCTCATACCCGCATCCTCCACCAGTGTAGGAAATTAGCCAGCGGTGGGTGGAGCACAGACACACAGGAGGCCATTGTAAGGTTGCCAAACGAGTTTTTCTTTATTTGTGGTGTTCAGGGGGGTGTGTGTGTGCTCGCGTGTGGGCGTGGGTTGCAGGATTTGCCGGAGCTGCGCCGGTGCTTTCCGGACAGATGAGGGCTCTTCTGGGCCGTCAGGCAACACCGCGTGCGTAGTCAGGGAACGGAGGCTACGTTCAGATCTGAATCTTATATCACGTGAGAGGATTCTCCCCAATCGAGCGGAAGAGCGGCCTTTTATACTCTCCCCTCGTCTGCTGGATGGTGGAATTTTCCCGTGCGGCGCACCATTCATCGGCCGAGGGTGTGTCGGCGGCTCCGCCCCACCGCCACGTGCTTTCTGGCCGTCAAAATTCTTGAAGCAGGGGCGTCCCTTCAGCGCCAGCACAGCAGTCGGGGAAGGAGCGATTTTAGTTCCTTGTGCGCCGGCTGTCGGTCCGTCGCGACAGTACCTACTGATCCGAGTTACAGATAGTAACTCCATGAAGCATCCACTGTCCCGTAAAACAATAAAGCAATTTCATAAATCGATTTGGCGCCATGTTTAATGTTTTCAACAACCAGAGGGAGGTAAATAAAAATAAAGCGTGAGATTCCCTTCATTGCGTGTAATCAGCCACTCATAAACACAGCTCTAATGAACTTCACCATAGTTCACAGGGCTATAAAACTCACATATACTGTCAAATATCAAACATATGCTGTCATTGTGCCTGCATTGTAGCCATACAATATGCAATAAAGTTTAGTGGTTGGCACATTCGCCTCACACCTCCAGGGTTTGGGGTTCGATTCTCGCCGCTTCCCTGTGTGTGCGGAGTTTGCATGTTCTCCACGTGCTGCGGGGGTTTCCTCCGAGTACTCCGGTTTCCTCCCCCAGTCCAAAGACATGCATGGTAAGCTTATTGGCATGTCCAAAGTGTCCATAGTGTATGAATGCGTGTGTGAATGTGTATGTGATTGTGCCCCATGCCTCCTGGGATAGGCTCCATGTTCCCCGTGACCCTGAAGGATAAGCGGTATAGAAAATGGATGGATAGACAAATTATAATTTTTAATTATAATGTTTATTTTAACTGTGCTGACCAAAGGCTGAATATATTAACATAAATATCATTCAATATATATTATATATTCCTAATTGAAGCAGTATTAAAGCATTTCCGAAATGGCCTAGATATTTTACCAGTAACCTCAAATTGTCTTGTGTATACATACATAGCTATGTAGTCGTAAACAGATGAGAAGAATAAGACCAATTCCCTCTCGTAATCTAGATTTATATACTATGAGAAAAGGCTTCTCGACTGTTCATGGTCAGTGTGCAGTCCAGTTTTAATTTATACAGTATATGCAAAAGTGACAGACAAAAAGAAACCTCAACATTTTATATACATCAACAGCTTGGCTGGACAATTCAAAATAGCTCGATAAAGGCATGAAAAATGCAAACATGGCTACCCAGACAGTCTTTTTGGTGTTGTCTGGGACGCAGCAAGACGCATTTCTGTTCACACTACAAATATGAACTGGTCACATGCCTCCTAAACCACCTGACTGGTCTGAATAATCAGTTCAGACCTGTATTTAACGCAGTCCAGTTACCAAGTGTGAACGCTAGGTGGAGCCATAATCTAGATTTTTTTTTTTAAACAAGCATACCGCGCAGAATAACCATGAAATAAACATAAAAGTATCAGAAATGACACAAGTGACACAAAATCCCTCACAGAAAACATCACATGTGAATACATTTATTTATGTTTAAATTTTTTCCCATATGCTTTTTTTTTTTACCTCATATGATTCATTTAGTTTCCTGTAATTTTTCCAGACATTATTAATTTCTTTTCATGTGATATTTAAAATAGTCATTTATTTTTCAAATGTGATTTATTTTTGCCACAATGAATTTTTCCCCCTTGAGATGTTTTCATTTAGTTTCATGTGATTTTTTTTTTTTTTTTTTTTTTTTTTGCACAATGCATTTATTTTCACGCGATTTTTCATGATGGGTCATTCCATCTCAAGTAGTCCAATACAGGTTGCTTGACCTTGTTTGTTTTAAAATTTCATAATATTTTTGTAGTGATTACCTCTATGTATTGGCATTACAAAACCAAAGTCAAAGTAGCTCAGATCCTTACACTTGCTGCCTAATATATCCACCCCTTGACAGGTACCATTGTAACAAGATAATCAATGTTATTCACGTCACCTCTCAGTGGTTTTAATGTTATGGATGATTAGTGTAAGTCATTACAGTATATAGGTGTAAAACAGTAAAGACAAGCAGCACTGAGTGTGCTAAAAAGACCTTCAGTATGAGTAAGTGTGAATAAGTGTTCTGGGATGAGCACAGGATAATCTTTATGATTAAGTCAGATTACATTATGATTACAGCAGCAGTTCTGTTTTTGGGGAAGTGCAGAAAGCTCCAAGCAGAAGTACATTAGAATGCCCCAGGTGGATCTGTTGGGTGTGTCGGGATTTGGCACCGGGATCATATCAGGCAGCATGATAGCTTATAATGTATACACTTATCAGACACTTGTTTTAAAGGGTGTGTATTGTGATCAGAGTGCAAGCTGGAACTCCAGCAGGTATAACTATGACAGCATAATTAAAAGCAAGAGCCAGGAGGTAACACAAGTATGCAGGCACTCAGGGGCTACAGCATCAAAACATCACAGATTACCATAACTCTCCAGGCCAAATGCCTTTAAATAAGAGAAAACATATTTAACACAATGCCTAACTAAGATTTTTCACAGATTTGTGCCAAGACGCATCATGTGACGTCATCACAACACACATTCAACCAAAGCCCTCTTCGATTCACATGCGTTGAACATGAGTACAGCTGAAAGGTCTCATTTACCAACAAACATCACTGTGAAAGACCGTGCAAAACAATGTCATGCGATTGCAATTTGGCCAATTCAAGTAGTTCTCCGCAAGTAAAGCACAAAAAGCTATGCAAGTCGCATCGTAAATTTTGAAAAAAGCTGCGGCAAAATCAAGCATCTTTGGCCGAAACAATCACAAAAAATTCTCTGCGACATCCTGATCTTATCTTAGCAGTGTTTCTGAGAGGGCAAAAAAAAGGGTATACTAGTAATTTTATCTAGATGAGCTTCAAACAAGAGTCAACAATCACACCACGGTCTTTTATTACTACACAATAAAATAGTTGCTACATCATGAGAATGTTTACTTCTAACTGTAACACTGCTTAGTTATCATTGTCATTGTCATGTCATGTACTTTAGCTTTGTACTTCCTACCAAATGTAATTCATGCAATCTCTTTATTGAATTGTGAGTTTTTTAACACAAAGTGTGACACACTTTGAGCTGTACTTTCAATTTATGGAAGCTGCTATATAAATAATTATATGTAAATAGATTTATAGTATGTTCGTAGTATTTTGGCTTTGCTACAAGGTATAAATATATTTTTTAATTTTGTGGAATTATATGAAGAACTAAGGGTACACAAGGGCAGGTATTGCACACAGTACTACAAACTGTACTTTGTAGCATATGCCACAGCTATATGAGGCAATAAAGCACTCCTTATTATATCCACACTCATTAATGTTATATGGCCTTTGAAATCTATACAAAATTGGAACTATCAGTAAAGGAATTTGATCTCCTGGAGCTACTTCTCTATGTTAACTAACATATTGGATATCGAACTGTAATTTTACAAAAGTCTGTTTGTTTGTCAGCCTGCCTGTCTATCTATCTATCTATCTAATTTGGTTGAGTCATCACTTTATAACACCAGATATAATAACCAACATCCTGTCCTATGTTTAATACTTAAACTAATATTACTGAAGTATTCAATCATTCTCTGTGTGTGTGTGTGTGTGTGTGTGTGTGTGTGTGGACAGAAATGACTGGTAGTCCTCACCATTCCAAAAAAGTTTCTATTCAATTTACTTCCTTACAGTACATTTACGTTTACATTTACTGCATTTGACAGACGCCCTTATCCAGAGCGGCTTACATTTATCTCTTTTATACATCTGAGCAGTTGAAGGTTGAGGGCCTTTCTCAAGGGCCCAGCAGTGACAGCTTAGTGGTGCTGGGATTTGAACTCACGAACTTCTGATCAGTAGTCCAACACCTTAAACCCCTTAAGGTGGTTCTCATTTAATTCTAGAGTTCAGAGGGTTAAACTGGCTCTTAAACACTCATTTTTTCTATGTTAAGGTTGTCAGATAGCAGGACCGGTTCATGATTCATGTCCATGTATCTGCACAATGTTTATTTTTATCTCACCATTTGCCCAAAACACATGTTTTTTCAAATGTCTTCTATGAAAGGGCTGACATTCCCATTCAAATTCCCAGCCTTCAGTCTCTCTTTATTTATTTATTTTTTTTTAGATGTAGATGTTTCACAGGCTGGGCAGCAGCTGTGGGGGCACAGGTGGCATGTGGCCTGGTGTAAGATCAGAACACATCAACCAGCCAGAACTGAGAGTGGTCAAGCTGGTCCTCAAGTGCTCTTAAACAGTTCAGAGACATCACCCCCCCCCCATAATGTCAAGCATTGTGATGGTCAGCTACATCAACCATCAGAGTGGCATGAAACCGCACTACCGTATCTGCCTTGAAGGAAATCTGCTCAGGTGGGTCAAACGTTGCTCAGAATTCAGCAACCTGGACACATGCATTGGTAGCCAGTCGACTACCGTGACATTATGGTTAAATCCAGGTGTCAGACCTGAAATCTCATCACCCAATTTTTTGCGGTTCAATTGATTGAACTTGCAACATTCCAGGAAGGCAAGAATGCAGCTGGACAGTATCCAATCCTCAGACCAGCTGTTCATCTGTCATGACAGAAGGACACAGTGGGCTCCTTCTCTAAGCAGATTCTTGCCGCAACAACACAATTCCTCATAACATTGTTTGTATACATGATCTAGGTGATTCTCCTAGCCCCTGGTAGTTAGGAGGGTTTATTGATTTCTTTACTACAAACTATAGTGAAATGTTTTGTATGTTAGATACTGTATCATAGGTGTTTATTGTTGTATCCCAAACTCAGCTTAACAACTCAAAAGATAATAGACACAATATAATTTAGAGTAGAGATACTGTAACTGTCAATAATTCACCACATCTAACAAGGTGACGTGTTTCATTTGAATTGTTTGTTACTGAAGAAAACAAACTGAATGCCACCAGAAAACACACTTCCTTGATTCTCACCAAACATCCTCACACAAGCCCTTCGCATTCTAATCATGCAAACCTGTTGCCAATGTACTGTTGTCATTGTCTGTACAGATCTTCCTCAGTCAGTTTGTTTCATTGCTAAGTCTTGTCTTTGGACTGTTTTTTAATGTGAAAATCAGGGGTGCCTAATCTTATCCGGAAAGTCCGGTGTGGGAGCAGGTTTTCATTCCAACCAAGCAGAAGCCACACCTGAGTCTACTGAAAGCCCAAGATGATAATAATAATTCCTTACATTTATATAGGACTTTACATTATATGAGGGGAAATCTCCTCAACCACCACCAATGTGTAGCATCCACCTGCATGATTGGCAGCCATAATGCGCCAGAACGCCCACGACACACCTGCTATTGGCGGAGAGGAGAGGAGTTATGTAGCCAATTCAAGGATTGAGATTATTAGGGGGCCATGAAAGATAAGGGTCAATGAGGGAATTTTTCCAGGACACCGGGGGTATACCCCTACTCTTTATGAGAAGTGTCCTGGGATTTTTAATGACCACAGAGAGTCAGGAGCTCAGTTTAACGTCTCATCCAAAGGACGGTGTCAAGTGCGTTGTATTTTTTGTTGAGTTTCAACAGAATTTCAATAAATTTTAGTACAAAACAATACAGCTGAGGTGTAAAAGACAATGTAGATACATCAGAGACACATCAAAACTGTTTCACATTTGCTGCACATTAACTGCATGAGCGCCCATTTACCAACAGCCAATCTTGTATGCTGAGATATCAGTTTATTAGCTGCTCAGATCCTACTTTAACTCATTAAACATAAATAATATGGAGAGAGAAAGATGTAGATGGGTAAAATTCTAAATATAAGGCTAGGCATATTCAAGAAATCTTACATACATATCTGTCAAAACAGAAACAATTGAAATCTTTAATTTATTGAGCAACAAAAAATTGGATCTAAAGTTTTGTTAAGCAGTGGTTCTTTCTTCAAGCTTACAAATTCTTTATTCGTTTTTGCAAATTCAGCACTTCTTTCTATATTCAATGCTTCCCACTACTCTGCTTTCTGTAAAGCGATTGCTCAATCTCCCTTGCGGAAATGTATATACAGTACCTATGAAAGTTACATGATCTTCTGTGCTTAAGAACAAGGGTCCTAAAAAAGGATTGAAATCCTTAGAAATCAATGGTTATGCAAATCACTTGAATCTTGTTATCTAATCCAGGGGTTCCCAAACTTTTCCAGGGCAGTGTCTTTAAAACACATTAAAAATACCAACTTCTGAATATATGCCCCTTTTTTTAAATTAATAATTCCATCTTACATCTTTACATTACATTAGATTAGGAATTGATTGTGTGTGTGTGTGTGTGTGGCTGTCTGAGAGTGAGAAAGAAAATCATGTATTTACTTATTTTTCACGCCAAATTGTTGAGGCCCCCCGGGCGCCCCCTGGTGGCTCCCAAGGGTGCCGCCGCCCCCACTTTGAAAACCACTGATCTAACTGTTATATACTCTGGTATACTCTTTCCCTGCTCTGACACACATTATTAGTTGAATCAGGTGTTTTGGGCACAGGAAAATCTCTGAAATGCGCAGGGAAGGTCTACTCCAGAAACATGACTGGGAACATGTACAATACAAACGCGTACTGAGACTTTATATAAGGTATGTGTATATTTACAAAGACTCAAAGCCCACGCATCTCGAATGTTTCAAAGTTCATCGTTAGTGCCATCCTTATCGCTAATAATAGAAAACCGTGATAATGGGCTGTCTTTTGTGTTTCTTTGCACGTTGACACTGCGCGCGAGTGGAAACGGATCGCATTCAATCATCTGTTGTCTTTCTATCCGTTTGGTAAGAGTAAAGGACACTTTTCTAATGAGAAATGGGCCGCTATAGCGGGAAAAGCTGTCGCCTGGTTTTCATGCTGACCATGACCAGCTTGTTTTTCTTGGCCGAGATCGTGGCCGGTTATGCCGGGAACTCCATAGCGCTGGTGTCGGACTCGTTTAACATGCTGTCCGATATCATCTCTCTCTCGGTGGGTCTCGTGGCGGCGCGCGTTCGTCACCGCTCCTCCTCTGCGCGCTGCACGTACGGGTTGGTGCGCGTCGAGGTGCTGGGCGCGCTGGCGAACGCGGTGTTCCTGGCCGCCATCCGCTTTTCCGTGTCGGCCCAAGCGCTTGAGCGGCTCGCAAAGCCCGAGGCTATAGACAACCCCGCTCTAGTGCTTGTTGTCGGCAGCATCGGACTCTGTATCAACGTGGTGGGACTGATTGTCTTTCAAGACTGGAGATGCCTGTGCAGGAGAGGAGCGCGCACGACGCACCGCGACAGCGAACCGAAGAGCGACACGGACACAGAAGCAGGTGGAGCGGAGTGAATGCCAACAGATTCATAGTTTTTAATTTTGTTCGCATTTAAAAACAAACAAACAAACAAAAAACCTTAATATGTTCAGTCTAATGATATAAAGAAGATTTTCTCTGCATTTTGAATTACACTAAAGAATATTTTGGAGACATGGTAGAAGGGCAGCATCTCTTAGTAATTCTTGAAAAGCGGCAGTCGAACTATTTATTAGCCAAACGTTACAAAGTACGTTGTGCGTAAATATTCATTGAAATGAATGTATCTAATTGTAGTAAATGTAATTTTACACTCCTCTCGGTGCATCACACAGAGGCAACTGATCATTATCATCCGAGTTTGGAATTCAGCTGCCATGCCATTCACACATCCTAATTAATGTTTAATGTATACCGATTTACCCCCAGATTTCATCATGCCGTAAATGTCTTCAGACAATCGGATTTAAGTCAATAGAACCTGACCCTTATTTACAACACTCATATTAGTCGACAAAGTTTACCTATGATCAATATGCAGCAAAAGGTGTCATGCACTCCCATCTGCTCTGTTCACAGGCTTCGGACAGCGAGATCTGCCTTTGGAAAAATTTGAGGATGAAGCCCACCAACCTAACATTAAAGGTATGCATGTTCACTGGCAAAAGAGGGTCCATACCAAGAAGTAGTTTTATTTGATCAAAACTAATGTAGTTTCGGTGACATTATCATCAAACAAGATTCCAACGTTCCTTACCTCATCAAGAAAATGAATTTACTTTTGTAAATAAAAACAATCATTCAAAGGGGCCGTAATGCAGGTTCCTGAAGAACTGCTCAACAATGGCTGCTTTTGCTAGAGGTCTGAACACCCTGGTGGATTCCTTCACAAGTGGATCTGCTGTGATCAAGACTGCGATCCAGCAGTCCAGGAATCGCTCCTGAAAGCAATAACCCGTAGTCCATGGGACTTTGGTGGAAGCTGTTCTGTAAATAATGGGCATCACACAAGCTGGATCTGGTGCACTGCCTGATTCCCAAAATACAAACTTTTCTCCAGGGATGCTAAACAGCAGCCAGTTCCCGCACCACGGCAAGTCCATCATGCCACATCAACATGGATTGCAACTCTGTGGGATCTCAGGAAATTATGATGAACTTTGTGAAAGGGTTGAGACACCTCCATCCATCACATTTCCTTAAATGCCCAGATCTCCTCCTTGAGTCCCTTAAGTCCTGCCGCCATATGCAAGATGCCAAACTGAAAGAGGCGCCTCTAAAAATGAGTGATCAGTCTGGCAAAAACAGTGGGAGAACGTGGTAGGGACGACTCTGGGGTGACCTTGTGTTTGAACCCAGGATTTTTGTTAAAGCCAAGTTTGTAAATCAAATTGATTGACCTTGCTGTGTTCCATGAGGAGCATTACACTGGGTGGTTGGATGTCATTAGAACAGCCTACATAGAGATCTGTGCTGCTGAAACCTCTGCATCAGTGTGCCCTTTCTCCAGGGTCTACAAGGTTAACATCACCCTCCCAGTGCCATAAATGTGGCCGTCGTCTCCAAACACCTTTCCAGTCAGTCTTAGGGTGCGTCGGTTCCACGAGACTGGATTGTTGGATTGCTGGCATACATTACCCAGATGATTCTCACAGCCCATGGTGGCTAGTTGGGGTGCAATAAAACATTAGTTACATATGTAACTAATCACTAATCGATATCCATATATCGATTATCGACATCCATATATCGCCATACCTTACTTTATAACTTTATTGGACGTCTTGGCGTGCATATACACATGCCTAGTAAGGTAAGCAAGTGATTCTCATTGCTCCTGAAGGTCATCCAATGATCACTGAACCACGATTACACATTTACTTCCAATGAAACAAAAGCATTCGATTTCACTATTTTTTTTTCTTTCTTCGGTGAATGACATTATGCCCAAGTTCTTCTGGCTAATCCACTAAATACAAAGACAGAAAATGGCACCATTATGTGAAAGAAGGTAAATGTAAACTTTTCTTTTCAAAAACAAACTTTAAAACCACGGTTTTGAACCAAATCATAAATGAAAAATATAATGATAATTGCAATGAAAAAATAAATAAGTAAATAAATACTAAATAAATAAATAAAAAGAAACAAAACAAAAAAACCCCAAAACAACCCCCCCCAAAACAAACAAACAAACAAACAAACAAGACTTTGATTTTGGAAACTAGAACTTTAAAATGTAAAGAATTTGGAAATGGTTATTTTAAAGAAAGAACGAAAAGTTTTCGGTCAATACAAAATTAGAATAAAAGAAAGGCAATTTTAAAACTATACTATTGCTAACTCAAATAAGATGACAGAATAAAAAAATAATCAATTTTTACATTTTTTTTTGGAAAGCGTTTATTTTTAACCAAAAACTATAGGGAGATTTTCTGTCTATTACATACAGTAGCGTAGGTGTTTCTAGGCAAGTTGCGTCACAAAACTCCTTATCAACTGTAAAGATAATAACAGATACAGTATAAATTACAGTAAAGATACTGTACCTGTCAATTATTGACCACATATAACAAAGTGAAATGTTTGATGGCATTTATTGCAGTAGAAATAAAAAACAAACCTGTTGACCTGATCTGTAACCTCATATGTAAAACAAAAACAATGATTTAAAAACAAAACTCTTTACGAAATGCACACTTAATACATTTTTAGAACAAACAAGGTGCAAATTATTCTGAAGTGTAAAAGAGAAAACAAATCCACTGTAAAAATAAAAATAAATAAAAAGTGCCAGCTAAGTATTGTAAATTTATATTAAATAATTGTAAAACTCACAGTAAAGTACTGTATATATTTACAGGTAATTACTATATACACCGATCAGCCGTAACATTAAAACCACTGACAGGTGACAGATTATCTCGTTACATGGCACCTGTTAAGAGGTGGGCTACATCAGGCAGCAAGCATACAATCAGTTCTCGAAGTTGATGTGTTGGAAGCAGGAAAAGGACCAAATTGTGATGGCTAGACGACTGGGTACGATCATCTCCAAAACAGTGATGTGCAGTGGTTAGTACCTATGACCTGTGAACTGGCAACAGGGTCGTGGGAGCCCAAAGCTCTGTGATGCACGTTGGGCGCATAGGCTAGCCCGTCTGGTCTGATCCCATAGATCAGCTACTGTAGCACAAATTGGAAAAGTTAATACCAGCTATGAACTGGCATGAGAACACACAGTGTATTGCAGCATGCTGTGTATGGGGCTACGTAGCGGCAGACCAGTCAGAGTGTCAATGCCTAAATGGTCTGCACTTATATAGCGCCTTTTTAACCATACACACTCGCACACCAACGTCAGCAGAGCTGCTATGCAAAGAGCCTGCCATCGGGAGCAACTTAGGGTTCAGTGTCTTTCCCAAGGACAGTTCAGCATGTGGAGTCATGTGGACAGGGGATCGAACTACCAACCCTCCAACCCACTCTACCACCTGAGCCACAGCCACCCCATGCCGATCTCTGTCCACTGTCGAAAGTACCTACAATGGGCACGTGAGCATCAAAACTGGACCGTGGCGCGACGTAAGAATGTGGCCTGGTAAAATTAATTATGTTTTCTTTTATATCATGTGGACGGCTGGGTGCATGTGCGTCACTTACCTGGGTTAGAGATGGCACCAGGATGCACTATGGGAAGAAGGAAAGCTGGAAGAGGCAGTGTGATGTTCTGGGCAATGTTGGGTCCTGGCATTTATGTGGATGTTATTTTGACATGCATCACCTACCTAAACATTGTTGCAGACCAAGTACACCTCTTCATGGAAACGGTATTCCCTAATGGCAGTGGCCTCTTTCAGCAGTATAATGCACCCTGCCACACAGTGTAAAAACTGTTCAAGAATGGTTTGAGGAACGTCTCAAAGTTCATGTGTGTTGTCGGGTTTATTAGCCAAGAAGCATCATCGCGCTCGCAGTCCAGGGTTCAAGTGAATGGTTTGAGCCAGAGGGATCTCGACTGGGAATGGTTAACGGTGTTTGCACTGAATCATCTGTTGTCTTTCTATCCGTTTGGTAAGAGTAAAGGACACTTTTCTAATGAGAAATGGGCCGCTATAGCGGGAAAAGCTGTCGCCTGGTTTTCATGCTGACCATGACCAGTGTGTTTTTCTTGGCCGAGATCGTGGCCGGTTATGCCGGGAACTCCATAGCGCTGGTGTCGGACTCGTTTAACATGCTGTCCGACATCATCTCTCTCTCGGTGGGTCTCGTGGCGGCGCGTGTTCGTCACCGCTCCTCCTCTGCGCGCTGCACGTACGGGTTGGTGCGCGTCGAGGTGCTGGGCGCGCTGGCGAACGCGGTGTTCCTGGCCGCCATCCGCTTTTCCGTGTCGGCCCAAGCGCTTGAGCGGCTCGCAAAGCCCGAGGCCATCGACAACCCCGCTCTAGTGCTTGTTGTCGGCAGCATCGGACTCTGTATCAACGTGGTGGGACTGATTGTCTTTCAAGACTGGAGATGCCTGTGCAGGAAAGGAGCGCGCACGACGCACCGCGACAGCGAACCGAAGAGCGACACGGACACAGAAGCAGGTGGAGCGGAGTGAAAGCACGAGCTGTGATGGTTTATAAGATTACGTCTAACTATAACTACAGAGTTGCTCAGATGAATTATTTTCACAATCTAAGCAGCATACATCCTTCTAGGGGCGATTGAAGCGCGCTCTGCTCGGCGCATTTTCACAAACACTTGTGTTTAGATGAAAAACGTCTAACTACTAAAACAGAGGTTCACACATATTACACGGATGAAAGCAAACCTTCTCTGAATCATGCAAGCAGAATTTTAATATGATTGGATTGCGATTAATTAAATGTATATGTACATGTCGATCATGTAGACAAAACCTCCAGAGTCACGGTTCCAAAGTTGCATTAAAAATGAATCGGCTCTGTATTTCCGATTAAAAAAAAAGAGACTATTTGTGAGTTTATCTTAGTTGTTCACAGAAATGTTAACTCGTATATAAAACTAACTTATTCACCACACAGCAGTGAAGCGTTGTCCATTAAACAAACAAACACAAGAAATTTTAAACCACTTTTATACAAGTTATAGTTGCACTGTTGTACCTTGGGGAGTACATTAATATTGTTTATACCCTGGGAATAAAACGGCATATACAGTATACAATACCTTATTTTCTGAATGATTCTGGTTGATTTAGAATCAGTTATGCCTTGAACAATAGAGAAGTGATTATTGCTATAATATGTAGGTCAGAGCCAGCTTTCACTGTGATTTATTTAACCTAATAAAGAATGTCTGAGCCATCATTTATTTATAATAATTCTTTACAATCAAACTATTGAACTGGCCAAAGGACCAGTAGGTAATAATATACACCAAAGCTCAAATATTAATTGAAATAAATTTAAAGTCATATAATGCTAGTTATTGCAGTTTGCCATTCATTCTTTTGGTCAGATGCAGTAAAACCCTATTTAAAATCATCTACACAGAGGCACTTGATCAGTTTCCTCGGCGTTTAGAGGACACCAGCCCGGGACGCACGCTAGACTGTCACCAATTTCTCAAACAGATTTCACTGCTGCAGAAATGAGACACAGTGTCTTGTCTTTTAGAAGATAGTTAAGACTGGGCTGGAAACTGACCCTTGCTTACAACACTACTGGCGAACAAAGTGTAACTGATTAATATGTGAAACTAATGTGCTCTGTTCACAGGTTTCCAACAGACAGATTCAGATGAAGTGGAGGAATTTGAGGATGAAGGCCACCACCTTAACATGAGAGGTACATCTGTCCACATACGCTCTAAAAACAAATGTTTAGGCTCAAAAAACATAAAAAATGTTTTTAAAAAAGCTACGCAACAGTTTGCGTAAATCTTTTTGAGTTATGACAACTTCTAATGAAATTAAGTTCAACCAACAAACTATATCGAGTTAGAGAAATTATCTTTTCATCTACAATCAAATGTATTTTCAATGAACACTTAATTAATAATTTGTATAACAAGTTTTTAAGTTGATTACTTATTTAAAAAAAATTAAGTTGTTCCGACTAGTATTTTCACGTTATTTAAAAGGAATTTAAGTGTTATGTGCTTAATTCCCATAATTATGAACACAAGTTTTTAGGTTGACAATCATTTTAAAAGTTAAGTTGCTACAATTAGATTTTCTCCAGTCGAATGCAACCTTTTAAAACCAGGAAAAATTACTAACTTTAAGTTGTATAACGATAGTAACTAAAATCCAGTGTCATTTACAATACAAATATCATACCTAGCATCTCTGCAGATTCTACAGACATAAAAGCACTGAATGAAATGAGCAATATAGACAAAAAAAAAAAAAAAGAAAGAAAAGAAAAAGAAACACTCTGCGTCTACTAATTTTATCCCTCTCATAGAACTATCCACAGTCCAAAGGCTGCTAATTCTGGTCAAAGAGCAAACTGACTACAACGGAGCTAGAAGACTATATGTGTGAATGATAAAAGATTTTTAAAAAATGTGTCAGTACATGAAATTAGATTGGTCATGTATGTGTCAATACATGAAATTGATGGGTACACAAATAAGCAGAAATTTAATAACGCTTTTCCTTCCTAGAGCACAAATGAAAAGCCCTCTCTAGATGAGCAGATTTGTCAAAACTTTATCATTCTTATCCACTGCTATGGTAACCTAAAGGGTAGATATTCAAATTACACTGTTAAATATGACTAGAATTAACTACATGTAGTAGTACAACATAGTCCATCAACTGTTTTAGCAGGTGTAGACTAACCTATACACAAGTAACCTATATTGGTCATATCACAATTAAGAATATGCCCTAATTCACTGCTTTAGTCGAATTTATTTGTAACTGAAATAATACTCACCTTGAAATGTCCTTTGTATAATATTTGTTCAGTCCACAGGTCCTCTAACACAGTCTTGACTGTCTGAATTTGTCCAGGCATGTTAAATGGGTAGGGGAGGGAATTCAAGGTGGAGAAAAATTAAGTTATCAAGCCAGTTTCATTAAGTTACTACAACTTAAATTTTGTTTTAAACCAATTAATGCAGGAATTTCAGTTTAAATTACACACACTATTAAGTTGATGTAATTATCAGCATTATTATTTAAACACAACTCATCAAAATAAGGTCTGCAACTTTAAATATTTAATTCAATCAATAAATTTGAATTTTTATCTTGCAACCACACATTTTATTAAGTTGTGGAAATAGGTCCCCCGAATTACTTTTTAGTGTGTACACAAGAAGGTCCATGCCACAAACAGTTACCATTTATCAAAAACTACTACTCTGACTTTTTTTTTACTAAAAGTATTAGTGCATTGGAAATGGGATGTCGGGTCAATCAGGAGTTTTGGGGGTGCTTCAGGCACCAATTTCTTCTCCAAACAGACATATAATAAACTTTCACCGTGTTCCTTTCTCAGGAGTGCTACTCCACATGCTAAACGATGCTCTAGGATCAGTGGTGGTAGTGGTGACGTCAGCTCTGTTCTATGTGTGGCCCAAGGCCCAGGAGGCTCCATGTAACTGGCAGTGCTATGTGGATCCAAGTCTGACACTGGTCATGGTGGCCATCATCATGCCCACTGCCATTCCCCTGGCTCGAGAAGCAGCAACCATCCTGCTGCAAATCATCCCTCGCGACATGCCCTTCAACAGAGTCTGTGAGTAACAGGAATGTCAGAGGAAATATTATGTTTCTAATCTCCTGGTCCCCCTTCTCTCTCTCTGCCTCCTTGTGTGTAGAAAGGAAATGTTATGATTTCAGTTTACTTCCTTCACTGATCCCAAAATTCATGCTAACTGCTTAGTTAGCTGCCAGTATTGTTGAAGACAGACAGAGAGACACTTTATTGATTCCAAAGGAAACTGTAGATGTAATTTTGTGGTACCAAACGTTCCCAGTTAGTCTTTATCAATATCACAAAAACAGGAAACAAGATACGTGTAGAAACCTGGGGCCTTCATTTATAATCGCTGAGCAAAAACCAAAAAAATTTCTCATGTATAAAATTTACAATTCTCGTACATACGGTAAAATTAGGATTAACTGGCATTCATGCACACAAGAGGTTTTAGCCAATTTTAAGAAACAAAGCTTAATAAATATGAATTGTTGACCAAAGAGCTGCAAGTACTAAAAAAAGAAGAAAAAAAAGGTATTTGTTTTTGTGCCACTGGGAAACATTCCAATCAGTAAATATTTTTGTCTTTGTCATCTGCAATGTAATAAACTTTCAGTGTTTGTTAACCAAAGTGCAGCTGCAGGTTTATAGAACTGAATTAACATAAATGAATTCACATTATGACTGTGTTTTACGAATGCAGTCAAGCTACTGACACTTCTTTTTGCGACAGCAGATCAACATTATGTTAATGCAAAGGCATTAAAGGTACCGGTACCTCTTGCTGACGCACAAAAACTCGATAGCTCTCTAAGTAAACAGATGAAATATAGTGCAATCATGTCCTAAGCAATCAAAGGATCAAAACCTGAAGCCTGACCATAGAGGGATGGACCAAAAAAACAAAACAAAACAAAAAAGTTAAAAGACGTTTATCATTGCTGTTGCATTCATTCCAATACATTCAGTATTTACCTTCACGTTAAAACAATGTTGTTTTCACTGGCTATGTTCAAAGAATTTGTGATGCAATAAAACATTAAATGAAAAAAATGCTATTAAAATAAGTTTGACTGACACAATCCTACTTCATGATGGTGGGAAATACCCAATTTACACTCAATTTCTCTCTAAAATGTGCTTGTAGCTAACAGCACTATATTGAAAGCACTTGCACAAGACTTGCATGCGTGTGCCTTGTGTCCCTCTACAACTTTGGTCTCAAGAGACTCACAGCTGACGGCAAAAAAGTATTAGTTGTGGTTTTAGGGCATCTGTTGATAAATCATTTAGTTTACAGTTAAGAAGTCATTCTGATATTAATTTTAATATTGTGATGCACATTTTAAAAATAACAAATACTTCCTTAAAATAGCAATGACAAGTTTTCTACTGTCTGAATGATTAAAACGGTGCAATGTTTATTCATTTATTTAATGTGTACAAAAATAATCATCAAACTAATTGAAAAGGTTTATTTTTAAATGCAAAGCTACAGTTTTGCTAGCGGTTTGTTAGGAAACCTATATATTGCGTATCAGAGAAATATCTTGAAATGTCAAGATATTTTTGTCATTTCCCCAAAAGCCATCCTTCAGTGACGCATGGCACGCTCTTTAACACATTAACTCTGTCCATTTGAGCACATCAGCAATGGATTCCATAGGCAGTTCAAATAATTATCAGTCCAGGTCCTGTAAGATTCTTGAGCATTTTACATGTCACTGGCAGCTTTATTTTCCATTTGGGTGCTTTGCGTACACATGGTCAACGCTGTGCGTAAATATACACGCATCTAAGCAGAGCGTTGTTTTGAATCCCGTATTGAAAATGAATTTTCTTGTCAAATTTGTGTACACAAACCCTTGCGAAATAAGGGCTCAGGTTTAAATCTAAGGAAGGAATGCATCGAGCAGACTTCTTTTATCATCCCGATAAGGGACTACAGACTATTATCCAGAGATTAAATCCATATTCTTTGTTCCTGTTTATATGGAAGATAAAGCATTTTGTTTTAAATCATGCTGAAGTTTCTTCTCTACCCACACAGTGCAAGAAGTGTGCAGCCTTCCCGGGGTCCTGAGTGTGCACGACTCGCACCTGTGGGAGCTGACAAAGAGTCGATACGTAGCCTCGATGCACGTGCGAGTCTCCACCGAGCTCCACAGCTCTCTCAGTGGAATCAAAATGCTCCATCAGCAGATCAGGGATGTCCTCCATCACGTCGGCATCCACAGCGTGACCATTCAACTGGAATTTGGCGACGGAAGCCTGGAGAAGACTTACTGTAGCACTCCGTGTTCATCCCCCTTCTGCCTGAAAGTCTCCTGTTGCCCTCCTGATGTCGCTGGACTTCCATTGTATAAAGCAAACCAGTTCCCTCAGCACAGAGAATTCCCCGTAGACATGTATGAAACAAGCAGCGCACTTAAAGTACAAGTGCCAACACATTCCTACACAGCCACAAAGTTGTAACAGCCACATGACTAAAATAATCAGTGGACACTTCTTTTTGACATGTATGGTTTGTACAGATGATTCCTAATGAAATTCCAGGACTTTCAAGGACTTTTCAAGCCCTATTTTTTATTATTATTATTTTTTGAACATCATATTATGAGTCTTTGGGGAGAAAAAAAATGTTATTTCAAGGAAAGCACAAGAGATAATATTGCAAGTTTTTACCTTTTTTCTCCCCCCAATACTATCGTTTAAAACCTTGATGCTTTTGGCCTAATGTGATGCAACATGAAGGTACACGTCATCGAGCAAGATTGAGTCACAGATGACGAGAAGTTCTCAGATGTATAGGGGAGCACAATTACATGTACATTCACCCTTTCCTTTTTTTAATCTCTGTATTGTAAGATTTTTAAAAACTGTCTTGGTATATATTATTCATAGAGCTTTAAAGAAATATTACTGTAACTGGTTATATAATTGTTTTGTAAAGCACTTCTGTTTTTTTTGTTTTTTATATGGCCAAATGTTTGTGGACACCTGACCATCACACCCATATGTGCTTTTTGAAGATCCAATTGATCCTTTGCGGTTATAATGATCTCCATTCTCCTGGGAGGGACTTTCACTAGATTTTGGAGTGTGGCTGCGGGGATTTGTGCTCATTCGGTCACAAGAGCATTGGTGAGGTCAGGCAGTGATTTTGGGCGAAGCGGCCTGGGGTGAAGTCAGCGTTCCGGTTTATCCCAAAGGTGTTCAGTGGGGCTGAGGTCAGGGATCTGTGACCACTCAACTTCTTCCACATCAACCTTAACAAATTTGTCTGACCTCGCTTTGTGAACAGGGGCATTGCCATGCTAGAACAGGTTTGGGCCTCTTGGATCAGGATAAAGCATTTACTGAGGATTAACAAATGAACACTGTAAACACCTGCCTGCGCACTCCACTATGTCTAATACATTCCCATGTTAATGAACACACTCTTTCTTTGTACCACAAGCTTCATATCAGACTGCCTGCTGACTTTCTTGGTTCTGGCAGGATCTCAATCCTGATTGCAGACCTCTATTCCAGACCATATTCCATATCCGCTCCCCCCCCCCCACATGTGCAAACTGTAGAACCATCGTTATAATTTAGCTAGGTACATGTCACTGTGAGATGATAACAAGACACTCTCACACATATTTAAAGCTATAATTTAATTTTCTTTGGAAATAAACAAATGGTACAAAAAGTGCCTAAAACAGTGACACTACACAGCAACAAACCTGCAGACTGAACACACAAGTATTTAGGAACCTGAACGCCCGCAAAAATAAAACAGGGGACAAATCCAACAAGTCCAAAGGCACACACAAGTACAAGAGTGCAGGCTCTGGACAGTGTGTGTCCGTTTGGGAATAAAGTGACAAGTGGCTGTGTTAGAGGGACTTAATTTAGACGACAGGGATAAATAATCACCTCAGATAAAATTCACCATTTTTGTACATAGTTAAAAGGAATTTACAACCCAAATGCTTGCAGCAAGGCAGAGAAATCAATGATTCTGAAACCACTCATCAATCATTTCTTATGAAAATGCTGCCGGTTTGAAATGTGTCCACCTTTGTCACACCAGTGTCAAACCACAAACGTCTAAAATCTAACAGATACACACCATAAAAAAAAAACATCCACAGCAACGTACTTTTCAAACACACAAAGAAAAGAAGTGGCAAAGAAAAGTGCGAGAGAGCACACCACGTACCCCCTGGGTCCAGCTGAGATGTTGAATATGAAAAGAGGCTTGAGTTCAGCATCATTAATAATACAGAAGGGGAAAAACAGAGATTTTGGGGTGGCGAGTGTGCGACGTTTGCTTTGATGAAAAGTATTAAAGCACTTGGCTTCTCTTGAACATCTGGGGCACTTTAGCAAAGCGGCGATGGTTACTATAGTTCAGGTTCTGCCATTCATCCAGCGAGAGTAAACGGTTGCTGTTACTCAACCGGTAGTTTCTTTAGGAATAGAGAAGTCATATACATTATATAGATACAATTATCGCATATTTGGGTGGGGATTCCCATAAATTAATTATTGAATAGGCTTAGTGGATGATTAAAAAAATCGCTCCACTTTATTTATGACCACAATTATGAAATCCCCATTTTTTATATTGATATAATTATTAACTGTTTTTATTTTTGCTACCACCCACACACCACTTAATCTGCCCTTTGCCTCCCACCGTGTCAGCGCACCTGCGGGTGAGGTTGGACGGGTGCTGCCACTTTCTACCATCACTTCCTCTCCCCTGATTGGCTACGGTCTTCATGAGGTGCAAGAGCTCAGTCATTACACCTGTGAGGCGACCAGAAGCGACAACACGTCAGCAAGGGATTAGATACAGGAGAAATCCTAATTACTAATAAAACAATAAATGATCACAAAGGTTCCTTATCTCTGATTGCTCTATTAATCAGATATAGCCGTGTTACAACAATACACCTAATGTTGACGTTTGTTTTATGGGGTGAAATCAACTACCAAAATCTTACCGTCTTCGACGGTATCCGTCATGTGTCTCTTCACCGAGTCCACATACGCTTTCTTGTCTTTCTCCCAGTCCTCCTCTCTGTACAATACCACTGGTCTGCAAACCGCACAAAATGGTTCAGTCGATTAATAAGTTACAGGTTGACATCCAATCACATATATTCCGAGCCAAGCTCTAATCCAGTATTTATTTTAATTAAATGTTTATTTGATTTATAGAGATTGATCATCGCCATCCCTTCCTTTTTGCATGCAATAACACAAAGTAATTTATAAGAGCTATTAAACTTTAATTAAGTGGTTGTGCAATACTGTACTGTGTTGATATTTCTGTAAAGCTGCTTTGAGACAATGTCTATTGTAAAAAGCGCTATACAAATAAAATTTAATTGAATTGTACTCTATATTCTTCAACAAGGGTTGTTATATAAAAAAAAGGAAAAACTAATGTTAAGAGCTAGGGTTAAAAGGACAGAAAGAGCTAACCATATTTCTTGAGTGACTTTTACTAAATTCGCAGGCAGGTTAACAGACACCAGGACCGGGGCCATATGTCAAAAATACACAATATAGGCAAAAGTTTGTGGACAACTGACCATCATACCCATATGTGCCTTACGAACATCCTATTCCAGATTTAGTCTGCCCCTTTCTGTTATAATAACCTCCACACTTCTGGGGCACAGTTGGCATTCCAGTTCTTCCCATAGCAGTGAAATGAACGCAAAATCAAGCAAACCCCATAACATTTGGAGGAGCTTGGAATTTTTTCAAAATTACCGCAGACTTGTGTCGAATATGAGCACAGCTAAAAGGTCTCATTCACCAACAAACATCACTGTGGAAGACAATTTCGTGCAATTGCAATTTCTCCAATTCAAGTAGTTTTCCGCAAAAAAAAAGCAGCAAAAATATCCATAGATTGCATGGCAAATTTTGAAAAAAGCCACAGCAAAATGAAGCATTTTTGGCCAAGACGATGACAAAAAAATTTTTTAATCAAAATCCTGTACGGACTGCCAAAGGTGTTCCGTGGGGATGAGGTCAGGCCTCTGTGCAGGCCACTCATGTTCTTCCACACCAACCTTAACAAACCATGTCTTTATGGAGCACACTTTGTGCACAGATGCACTGTGATGCTAAAACAGGTTTGGGCCACTTACATCCAGGGAAGGGAAATGGTAATGCCATAGCGTACAAAGACATTCTATACAATCTTGTGCTTCCAATTTTATGGCAACAGTTTGGGGAAGAACCATATCTGGGCATGATGGCCAGGTGTCCAAATACTTTGCCTATATAGAGTGCCGCATCTTAATATCACTGCTCAAATAGAAGTGAAAAGGGTAGTGATGCATTTAAAAAATCAACAAACATCACAAAACCAACATCATAATTGTCATATTGCCCAGGTCTAGTACACACTACACATAACGCATAAGAATTCAAGGTTATTTTTATTAACTGGTTCGCAAACAGAAGAGCTTAAAGACGGCAGGAACCTTACGGACAACTTCAAAAGTCTGAGCCAATGATCGATCCATCGAAGAGAAGCTCAGAACTGCTGAGGAGAGACGTTATCATTACAAATAGCAGCAGCGCGCCCCCTACTGGGTCAAAAAAATCTTCTGATTGTCAGATATTTAGTACATAATTACTTCAAGTAAATAAAACTTGAATATCGAACCACGGACTGGTTTAGAAAACGAAATATTTGTACATGGAGATTCGGTCAGGTCTGTTTAGATCATCCATATCAATCTGTCATGCAAATGTTACAGGTGCCAAACAAAACATATATACGTATGGAGCATGGTCACTACATATAAATCTCTAAACATTTTTAATAACGTATAACAGACAGAATTTTTCTGTACACGTTTAAAATACAGAACTGAAAGATCTGGGAGGAGCTAATCCAAGTAGAGTACCTTGGGATGTCTATGAAGGCATTTCTTCGGCCCTTAGATGCCGTTTTCTTCTCTGGCTGTCGATGTGCTGTTGCTTTGACTGCTTCCGGTTGCCGTGTGTTGGGAGAAACCACCTTCGACTTCCCCTAAGCAGGTCATAAAGTGTTGAGAAGTTTATCCGAAGCATATGATGTCCAAAAAAAAATCCAATTTTTTATGACTTTTTATAATAATCTTAAACGTCACTGTCACAAAACGTGTTGAATGTGGCACGTTGAATGTTTTTTTTTTGTGTGTGTGTGTGTGTGTCAAACCTGGACCTGAAGAGGCAGCGTGTTCTTGAAGCTGTCCGAGGCATCCGTTTCCTCCCTGAACTGCCGCTGACTGACCGACAACACATCCTCCTTCACCTGCTTAGCATTCTTCTTCCCCTTATTGTGGCACACTACTGACTTGTGGATCGGCATGCCTTCACGCACCGTGTTACCCTTTTTACTCTTATTAACATACAGGAAGGGGATTGTGGTTAGTGCTTCTGTATTACCAGCGTCCAAATTCACACGTGCGCTCGGGGAAAATGCGGTGGGAGTTTTTACAGGCTTGCTAATTAATGAAGGTGAGGACCAGCTCTCTTTGTACAAGTCTAGTTTAGGACTTAATATTGGAGATCGCTTAGCAAGCTCCCTAAATTTGTCCAATGGGGTGGACATGATTGGATTGGATACAGGTGGCGTTTTTTCATTTGACAAATTCGGGACAGTAATTTTAGACGATTTTATAAAACACGCCTCATCGCGTTTGGTGATCTCGTTTTCCGTTGTGACCTCTGACTCCCCTGGGTCAGCTGTGTAATAAGATTTAGTGACATAACCCTCGTCGCTTCCAGTTGCGTCTTTGCCAAGCGAACACTCTGAATTCCCTCGTTTACGCCTTGAGTTATCCCACGAGCTGTGACCCCCCTCGGCCGAAAAGTGCTCCTCATAATAAGTCCGACAACTATGAATGAAACCCTCCAGGCCATCAGCACTATCGATTGGACTCAGACACATGATCTGATCCACATCATAATCGAATGCAATAACATCCGTACTGTCTTGATTGCATACAGTCACCGGGCTGCTTGAGTGAACGTCAGTAAGTGACGCGCTGCTATGACCGTCACTCTTGTCAGTACCATCAATCCAGCCTAACGATGTCTGATCAGACAGAGTTTTTTCTACCCTTTTAATCTCTTCGAGTACTACGGAGGAGGACTGCGCAGAGACAAGCGTCACTTGTCGGAAAGTACCGAAGGAACCTAAATCACAGGCTGAATCTGGAGAAGAGCGGTTGGCAAGACAGGGTTTTTTTGGCGGGGTATCGCACGTCTCATCAAGACACGAATCATCCAATCGCCTCTTACGTCCAACAGACGCCCTGCTGTTACTTAACTCAACTTTCAAGTTCCAGGAAGGACCGTCAGGACTCCCGGACGGACTGACCGAACAGGAATCGGTGGCTTTGGAAAAGACCATGCGAGAATAAACGGACAGGGGCTTCAAGTGCGGAAAATGTCTCATCTTATTCTCATCCGAGCCACGTTTACGGGAAGCAGTCTCGATGGGTTTCCTTCTTTCTGCCATCACGATAATTTTACGCAGGTGTGGTGGCACCTTGAAAACAGAAATGACAGCCGGTTGTTACATTTTAGCTAGCGAAAAAGCACCTGTAATGTAATTTTTTGCTTAATCCTGCCTTTTTAATACAAGTGTATTATTAAGTTGTTAAAGCTACTATATTTGTTATTTGATTTGAGAAATTCTATGGGTTTATCAATCCAAAAACAAGGATCCTGTAATTAATAAATTGGACCTAATGTGTTCTGGAATAAAAAGCCAATTGTTCTAGAACCAATGTCTCCAAAATAGGCAGACGTTTAAATAATGATCCTTTGAATAGTATTATGTATATTAAATATACATATCTGTACTGAGGTGGTCCATGGTGTTTGTACATTTAAAGAGGTCTTTGATTGCTAATAGGGTTGCTCTGTGGTACTTATATATCCTCTATATAATAATGAACAGTGTTACATGAGTTAAAACAAAATACACAACGACAAACCACTGGATATATTCGTCATAGTTTCAAAAGTTTGGGTTTTTTTTTTTTTAATTATTAGCTTAAAATATGTGGTTTATACTAAACGAACTTAACTCATCAAGAGTCCGTGATCGTTTGTCACCAAAACCTTAACCAAATCTACACAGCCCTGTTGTTAACTAGCTACCGAACATAAAATTAGACAGACAGCAATTATTTAATGTTAATCTTTATATTAAATTTAAAAGCAACAAAAAAAGTATGTTGTAGTTAAGACAAATAAATAAGAAAAAATGGTCACAAATACAACGTCCGTGCAAGCTAAAGTGTTCCAGTTTTCTCTGCTCGCCTACACGTAGCTAGCAGGCTAGCTTAGGACACAAGTTGAAATAGTTAAGTTAATACATGATTATTTACGTTTATTTAGATTCAGGTTTAGTAGGTGTGCGGTAAAAACTTGCCTACCTCAAGACCTACCTCGAATAAAAAACAGTCATTATGGAGCTAAGCGCATTTTCTTCCGTTGCCACAGAAACTACTAGAAACTTCTTGGAAAATCTGCCGCGCGCGCCCTGTGGTGCACTCCTATTTATAGCTTTTGGCGCGCACACCGTGGACTGTGATTGGCTGATTTGTGTAGCGCGTGCTTTCCGTCCACATGCACTGATAATACCATTTCAGGTTATTCTGAGGTTTCATTGCGAGTCGAGGTCAGAAATGTAGTGGGGTACAGTTTGGTTTAAGATATAAGGACATACACTCAGTGGCCACTTTATTAGGTACAGTTTGTACCTACACCTATTAGCCCTGATATCACAGATGAGCTACAGTGGGTCTTAATGGCTCTAATGCACCTATTCGATTGAGGTTACTCATGAATTGGCCATTGCGTGTAATAATTTGTTTGAACTGTTTGGCATTCATTCATTCATCTTAACCACTTTATACTGGTCAGGGTCGCAATAGCTCAGGAGCCTATCCCAGGCACATGGGGCACAAAATGAGAACACACCATGGATGGTACACCGATCACCATGCATGCACACACCCACACACAGAGATTCACACTTAAAGGCAATTTAGGTAGGTGGATTCACTAATCCACCTCTACACACTGTAAAGCACGCTTTATATATACACACTATATAAAAGTTAGTGGACACCTAACCTTCACACCAATATGTGCTTGTTGAACATGCCATTCCAGGTATTGTCCCACCTCTGCTGTTATAATAAATTCCACTCTTCTGGGAAGGCTTTCCACTAGCTCTTAGAGCATGGCGGTGGGGATTTGTGTTCAATTAGAGAGATCAGACACTAATGTCGGGCGAGGAGGCCTGGGCTGGAGGTGTCGTTCCGATTCACACCAAAGGTGTTCAGTGGAGTTGAGGATAGGACACTGCAGGCCACTCGAGATCTTCTATACCAACCTTGGCAAACCATGTGTGTATGGTGGACAGGTGCATTATTATGCTGGAACAGGTTTGGGTCCCTTAGTTCCAGTGAAGGGAAAATGTTATGCTACAGCATACAAAGACATTGTATACAATTGTGTGTTTCCAACATTGGGGCAACAGTTGGGGAAAATTGGTGTATAGGCTCACAGATGAGTGCGAGGTTCAGGTGTCCAAAACAGCATGTCAACTAGTGTGAGTTTGGGTTTCGCTGCTCACTCTACCAGAACTTAAAACCGAATTCAAGTCATTCTGCTTCATAAAGTTATTCCAATATTTTTCACACACTCACTGGCAGGTTATGGTCTTTAATACAAAAATGTATTATGTTATGCAGTCAAAAAAACTGAGCACTGAAATGAGAAAAGGTAAATCTAAACAATTGCAATGTTTAACACTGAGAGGTGAGCTAGAGTTAAAAAAAAAAAAAAAAAGTCCAAAACCCAATGAGGCAGAGGCATGTAAAACCAAGCAAATGAAATAATAAAATGATAAAATAAATAAATAAAAAAAAAAGTAGGAAAGTTATACACAGCGAGCATACATTCCTTAAGTAATGGCCTTATAAGGAACATGACCTAACCGTTTAATTTGGGCAAAACGCACACGGATAAACCATAAATCCTTTAGTCATGAAAATTATTTCCCTGAAATTAAACCGTGTGCTTTGAAAAGATTCTTGGAAGGGAGTACAAAAATACATTTCCAATAGAAAATATAAGAAAAGATTGTCTTCAATATAAACTCTCGCCGCATACGTTTGGTTGTCCGAAATGCTGAAGAGCTGTAAAAACTGCCAAGCTGAAAAGCAAAAACAAGCACCCTGTCATATAAGCAGTGTCATCATAAGATCATACATGTCTGATCATAAGAGATGGGTCATACACACCACATTCTACCCTCAGCACACAGATACCTTAAAATGTTAAGTAACAACCCAAGTGGTGTCAATGTCTCTAAATGAGAGAACATTACAGTGTTATACTGCATAGCCGAATTCGCAAAGCTGACCTGAACCGCTCAAAAAATTTATACATATCCGAATTACACGCAGTTCTCATTGATGTAATTATCATACATGTATTTCATATAGCTTATACACACACACAAAAAAATGAGAGCAATCAAAAATACAAAACTGACTGTAACAGAAAGCATCATAATACAAAAGCAGACTAAAGCCAAATACCGCTCACTGAAATAAAGTATAATTATTGCTTTGGTCTGTGCAGTTCGTGTATTCTGATGACAACACAGCATCTGTTTAGTTTCCACTCAGTCCTGTCCATCCATCAGCGACACGATCGTCCCCTTTCCCTTTTTCACCTTTCCATCCACCATCCTCTCTTGTGCTTTCAGAAGCCGAACGCATCCTCGCCGTCAGGGGCCTCGCCATCGGCTTTCCAACTTTCAATCGGCTCCCAGTTGCAGGGTGACAGGCACTCGTCAGCGTTATAGTCCTGAGGGTTTAGCCCAGTGTCCAGGACCTGGGGGTTAGCGCGACACTCAGCGAGTCTGCAGGTCCCAAACACAGAGAGAACAATCTATTAACAAGCAAATCAATTTAACATTTACATAACAGTTAATTGGATAACATGAAGATTTTCTGGGAATCTAAGACCGGTATTGCACTCTATGTGCATAATGAATAAAGTGAATCGAGTTCTTTTAGGTTCATAACCCATCCATCCACTTTCCATACCACTTATCCTACACAGGGTTGTGAGGGAGCCTGGAGCCCATCTCAAGGAACTTGGGGCATAAGGCGGTGGACACTCTGGACGGGGTGCTAACCCATCGCATGGCACAATCACACAAGCATTCACACACCACGGACAATTTGGAAATGTCAATCAGCCTACATGTCTTTGGACTGGGAGAAGAAACCCCAGAAGCACGACATATTGGCGACATCTTGACTTTGCATGAATTTCTGCGATCGCAAAATCCTGGAGGGTCTGAATAAAGATGTTTATGATGCATGTATATGTACAAAGGTCTATCTTATTGCGCCAGTGTGTCAGGTGCACTCGACATCAGGAGTTATCAATTCCAGCTCTGGAGCTTGAGGTCATTACTGTTCAAAGAAACCTACAGAGCTGACAGAATGTATTTTACAGTTTAATTACCATTTAAACATCGTAATAATGATCATACATAAAGCAAGGGAAAAAAACAAAGCTGGAATTGTTGAACATCTCTCAACTGGAAGATCAGATGAGATTTCGTGATCCGAGTGACACTTCACATAACACTGCTTTCTGGAGTTATTTTGATCAGACTCTCACTTTTAGGTACATTTGAAATCATTAGATCTTATTCAATCTGACAACGGTGACATAATCAGATGGTATTTCACATTCTTAAGAATACTGTTATGGTAACCATGCCTTTATGGCATATATGGCAGAGGATGAAAAACATGAGGGAAAAATGCACTGATGTGTATGTACATACAAGACTGAATGTCTATTTGTAGTAAGTCAGACTGGACTGGTGTTAAATTACGAGTTCTCATTCATCCCAGGTCCTTTAGAAATTCTAGTGAGTTGTAGGAACCTGCTCGGCTTTACTGTGCGTTACTCACACGTATGATTCACATTAACGCCACTGTAAAACTTGCCATTTCAATTTACGTAAGATCATGAAGCGTAAATTCAGGGTGAAGATTCTAGGTTGAAATTAAGTATGTGATAAGAGGCTTCCTTAACTCATTCCAACCGATGGATGAGTGATAAAGCATCTTTAAGATCACATATTATTAATTCATCTTGACTTACTACTATTAGACAATAAATGAATTAATGAAAATTACAGACAAACAAATACTACATCTAAAAACAGGCAAAGAACCCTGACATTTCTAAACAGATTGTCCTACTTAATATATTATTATAATTTTTTTTGGAAGAAATCATTTAAAAAAAATTTTTTTTTTGCATCTGAACAGGGTTCTGAGCGGGAAATGATGAGTCAAGATGAGAGAATTCTACACATCAGCTATGGTGAAGACTATCACTGGTGAACAGCGGTGCTAGGTTTAATGATTATGGATGTGAATGGAGTAAAATGGACAGTGGAGGATGCTACAAGTCTGGTAATGACACTATACACTAAATGAAGCACTTCTTTACCTGAACACGACTCAAAACTATCCAAACTGCGGCTGAAGAGAAACACATCATCACAAACAAGGTCAGAGTGAGTAAATACTACAGACCAAAACAATGTTAATCAGCTACACGTTATGACTGAAAGTTTTACCCTCAGCCTGTAGATAGCACTGGCCAGCTTTTCATCAGACATTTAGACTGCTGTGAGTGTTTTCATCCTCTAATGGACCACACGCTGGCACTGATTTTAAAAAGGTTTATTATAGGTCAATCAGTGCTGAGTAAAAAGGGGAGTAAGAAGGTGAAGGCACGAGCTGTGTGAGTTCACTCAGGACGAGACCGATTCAGAAAAAAAGGGGTCAACAGAAGAGAGATACTGAAACGTGTGAAACGTGTAGACGAGCGCTCTATAGAACCACGTCATAGATATAACTATCAGAGAGGATGACATGAGACAGAGGGGGCACATACTTTAAAACAGCTTTTTCGTATTAAGCCACTTTGTGCATAGCAATCATCATCCACATCATCGAAACATAATAATAAACATTGTTAATAAAAAAAAACTTTATTTAGTGAAGAAAAAAGGTAGAACTCAACAATATTGAATGTAACTACACACCGATAAAGTATGACGTTGTTGTTTTAATTAATAATTTTAGAAAAGAATCATTGGCAAATGGTATAAGACTAATAAAACACTTCAAGGCATACTGTGGATCATGGTAACAGTAACACTACTTCATTTCGAGCCATATCACACAACCCCGTCACTGATTATTTTCCTATAACAAAACACCCCCCAATGTTTGTTCCTCACTTACGTGCTTCCACGTGTACAGTAATGCTTTGATTTTAAGACACACTGACATTACCCGAACTGTGTCATTAGCAGCCTGAGAGCTTGATTCATGTATATTTCACAATGGATCTTCACTTCAGAAGAAAACAAGCACCCTTTAGCCTTCAGATGTCCCCAATTTCCCTCTGATTACCCTGCACATTAGTGAGCACCGAATAAAAAATATCCTTATTAATCATCAGCGGTAAAGGAACAAAACGTGATTTTAATTAAGAAGCCTTCAAATACTGTACACACATGAATAACCGGTGCAGACTGGAACTTTACAAACACACCAACAATTTCTGGGTGAAATTTGTGAACACTTATCCTCATTTGTACAAAACTGGACTATTTTTAAGACTCGAGTGCACATTATTATTTGCAACATCATATGAAAGTAATCCTTCCAAGCACGAATCGCCGTGCATTAGGGATTACATTCTCTTTAAAGCTTATATTAGCGTTTCCTCGTTTCCAAATACTGCAGCACACTTTCTAAAACGCCATGGCAACAGAGCGCGAGGCATTACATATTCACCCTCAGACCCGTCGGCGATGAAAAGGAAAACGTGCCAAATGTCCGAGAGTGAACCTTTAGGCTTAAGACAAAGGTCTAAAGGTGAGTCTGTCCACATATGAACCTGCTACACCCGCTCTGATCCTCTTTGTAAATAAAGTACCACGGAAGCAGACCATGAACCTTGAAAGAGATATTTCGGTGAAGGTTTAACCTGGCTGTATCACTAAAACTAGCGCTAATTAAAAAAATGTATTTATTTTTTGCTGAAATCTAATGCACAGTGAGGAGCTCAAAAACAATCCTGTTACAATTAAATACCTAACCTCTGTAGTTTACACAATGGTCTAAGGTTTGCTATGAGGACAGCAGCTGTCTTTTCTGTTGGACACACACACACACACACACACACACACACACACACACACACACACACACACACACACACACACACACACACACACAGTGTGAACTAGCTGAAATTTCCCAGCAGCAACTGAAATGTCTGAAATTAGCTCTAACTGGAATGAACCTGAGCTTCTCATCATATTGATTTAATTACCTTTGGGTGTGACTAATTGAATTTGTAGGATTTGTCCAGTCTAGGCACTCAATAAGCAGAATAACATAATGGACAGAGGAGAGCTGTAGGGCTCCAAGCTGTGAGCTTCGATAAGAAGAAATTTGGCTTGCACTTCCTGGATTAAACGAAGTCAGGAAATCTTAACCCTTGCACTAGATTCGAACTCGAACGAATTAAATTATTCGCACCTTTTCTTTTATTTTTCTAAAGAGAACATGTGCATGGCTTAATTATGTGGTGTAATTATTAGGTGTAATTCAGTCTCTCTCTCTCTCCTCTCTCTTTTTTTTTTTTATACAGACACATGTGAAAGAAAAACATTGACAAGTTGATCAGTTTCATCTCTCTCAGAACCACAAATTGAGTCTCCACTTCATTTCTTCATGCAGTTAGAAATTTAATAATGATTTTGTTAATATTAAACCGTCAAATAAACGAGTTCGTGCAATCCCCATGCAGCACAGTTCCTATATGAAACCAGAAAGAAGAGCAGTGAGATGGGTGTGGTGTCACTGCAAAAAAAAAACAACCCCATAGTCTATTTTTAGAGCTGTGTGTAAATGCCAGAAAAGAATCTCTTGAAACTGACTCTGCACGCATAGATTCAAGTTTATAGTGCATAATAGGTCGTGTGACTGTGCAGAATGTGGTGAAAGGACAAACGTATCACAAAAGGAAAGCTGAGTAAGGGGGACACTGGTCAGAGTTTGGTGATGCACAGATGTCATGCTGTTATGTTCCTTGCTGTTGTAGAACTAAAATGATTCAAATCAAGTGTACGTTCTTTAGCGTAGAACATTACATGTGTCTGCATGACACCAAACATGTGCATGGCTTAACTGACTGATCAATGACGTTCATTTACCCGAGACCTCCGTCCAGGATAAACCAAAGAAAACGCCCCATGAGTCAGAATTCCTAATGAGGAACTCAGGATGGTCTCCTTAACGCAGAATTCCTCAGAGTTCAGCAAGCGACGTCAAATCAACATGGCTGCTCACAGCATCAGCAGTAAGTTGTTAAGTATTTGCTTTAGATCAGACATACTCACTTGCTAAATATAAAACACTGACTATACAGCTCACTGTTTTGAGGAGGTAAATATACATCACTCATCACAGTTAGCTGGTGAGCTTGTTGCTAGCAAAAGTTGAACAAGGACGCGTCCATGTTTTATTTGCCTCACTTTGTAGCGCAAATGCATGGCGGTCGATTATAACATCATTCCAAGCTTCAACTTCCCACTCCCGAGGTAAGTCGGATGCAACATTTATGTTTGTATGAAGCTACTAAATTTAAGAGTGCTTTCAAACATATTAGTCTGTTTGCCAAGAACAAAATTCATGCTTTTGGTTTGTTTATTTCATTTGCTTTAGTCTCAGACTGCACATAACTAAACAAACCAAACAGCAAATGACGCTGACTATGGGGCATGTACGAAAAGGTGCAGGTAGAAATTCTACAAATTAATCACGCACTAAATTACTATAATATACTGTGTGTGTGTGTGTGTGTGTGTGTGTGTATATATGTATATTATATATATATATATATATATATATATATATATATATATATATATATATATATATATATATATATATATATATATATACACACACACACACACACATACATACATACATATACATACACACACATATATAGTGCAAGTTATTGAGCGATTAATTTCTATAATATATATAGGTTGCATAAATATTAGTTTTTAAAAATTTGTACATGAACCTACTTCTTGTTAAGACAGTTGTGCTGCAAATTTCATAAATTTGTGTAAAATGCCACCTAGAAACGAGAGTACACTAAATAATACAGCATCATGAATATAGTGGTCTTTTCCCTTGCACTGCAAGATCGTTATATCGAGTTAATGAAAAGGCTGTGATGTTCTACACAAAAATAAACTTCACTAACCTTGAGAACGCTTCATCCAGGCCGTCCTCAAGCTCCTGTATGAGAAATGAAAAGGCACAAATGAACACAATTATGAGACTTACACAGCATGAGATTTAACTTGTGACACTTCTACTCTACGAGTAACTGTTTAACCTGCAACCTTTTCTCCAGATCTGACTTGTGACTGGTGCAATACCCCGAGCTCCTAATCTAATCATAATGACTTCTGCCTGCTGGGACGAACACATTTAATCTGCATAAATTGCCCTGTCTAGACACTCAAACAGCAAACTAATAAAGCAGAGAGCGGTGAAGACAGAGCGATCATCATGAGGACTCTCACAATTATTAGATATGTGAGCTAATCCGGAGTATTTGGGGTCATCGCGATTAATCCACAATCATCGTCTCCATTTAAATATACGTAGAGAGTAAACACAACATGTATAAATAAATCACTGTATAATCATATTTTAATCATTCATCGATGTTTTTGAACTTTGTCGTGAAACACAGTATTATTTAGTAGAGTAAAATCAGCGCATTATTTAAACGTGCTGTAGACAATGTTTATATAGTGGTAAAGAACAGTATAATTATTTGTATAGATTTTTCTAACGGGTACATTGCTGTCCGTTATACTGCTGCGATTTGGAATTCTCCATTCTGATTGGACAGAAGGTGTTCATGAATTTTCTACAACAGCAGCTCTGAAAGTAGTTCCGGCTACAATTCAATCTATGTTTATATTAAATGCACTTGTTTGAAAATGTTATCGTTCCTCTAGTAACCACATACACAGGGACACATAAATGGATTAACAAATTTGATTGTTGATACGGTGAAGTTTTCTGTAAGGAGATGTTTAGTTAGCATTTTTGGAAGGCATCTCCAGTGTCGGCACTTTTCTAACAACTAAAGCCGTCTTTCGTTTTTCCAACTCGAGAAAGGGTTTTTGTCTTATTAAATTCACGAGAAAGAAAAGAAAAGAGGCTGGCGAAGGAGATACTGTTTATAGCTGCCAATGTAACTACAAATGGATAAAATAAAAAAAAAACCCTGACATGTCATTCTTTAATAAATTAATTGTTAGAATTGGTAAAGTGCCCTGGGATCAAAGGAATAAAACACTTTGCCATGCCAAAGTTGATTATTTTATAAGAACTGCACATTCCAGTCATTCATTCCAACTTCGACAGCATATGCGCATGTGTTTTTTACGTGGGCGATTTGATAAGAAAAACTACATATAGCTTGTATTTTGCGTTTCAAACATCAAGCTTTAGCTAAAAACCGCAGACCATACTTCTACGAAATCCTACGAAAGACTTGGAAATGTTTTGTTCCTATGACTTTAAAGAACTTACTCTGTACATGTCAAGTTTCTGTAAACAGTCACGCACAAATGTTTAATATGTTACATTATATATCCTGGGAACCCAGTAACTATCTAATCTGCTCCTGCTTTAACTGAAAAGAAACACCTTGTATTTTTCTGGTAAACGGAATAAGGGTGGCAATAGCTAAACTCCTTTATGTTGCCTTTGGAAGCTTCCACTTATGAGCAATTAAAGATTTGATCAGCAAGAACAGGCAAGCTGGATGAGTCACATGACGCATATGCAGCATGTCAGTGGTAACAAAGAAGCAGAAACGCTGAACATGACTCGACTGGATTTCGTCGCTGCAGCAGTGAATTTCCCATAAAACGAGCTGATTTATGTAGCTATGGTGAATACACTGCTGCTTGCTGATGGCACGCGAGGTATGCACAATACCTCGCGTATTGTGCATCCCTTACGGGATGCACAAACGTGCTTATGATATACCACGAGTGCACTGTCGAGTTACAGGAACCGACTGACCGACTCTGATTCACACGATCAGGTCACTCTCTCGCACATTTACACGTTTCCCTGGTGTCCGAGAACGAGCGTTCATCATTTGCACACTAAATCGTGTTTGATGTGATAAATTGATTCCACCTGCTGGTTTGTCACTCCTACACAGTATATCCAAACACAAACAGCTCCCACGGATTAGCCTTTAAAACAACAACAAAGCACTCTCTTTAACCCAATGCTTTTTTGTTCTACTTTTGTGTACATGTAAAACAATAGCAAATCAGTTCCATTGTCTCCGTGTGTGTGTGTGTGTGTGTGTGTTCACTCATACAGTGGTGTGTTTGTCTCAAGTGAACAAAGAATGGTTTACATTTTTTTCCCCCCAGTTTACAGGAGGAATTACAATAGTTTGGATTCTGCAGTAAATATCATAGCTCTGCTATTCTTCACCCTGATGATGGTGCTTTCTAATACACTGTGCTTCTTAGCTAGCAGGTATTTAGCGAATGACTGAGTAGACCTCTAATGTACTGATTACTTGTTAGAATGAACTCTTGATCGCTCAATAGAATTTAATAGAACAGCCGTAATTCAGAACAGCGCAGAACAACATTAGAGGCCATGCAATATTTTTTCAGTTGCAAGATGGCTGACATTGCATGTTCTGCCCGTTTAAAATCCCCCGACAACATTTCAATGGGATTCAAATCCGGGCTTTGACTAGCCATTCCAAAACCCTCCATTTCTTTTTTTTGGGCCATTCCTGGGTGGATTTGCTCACGTGCTTAGGATCATTATCCTGTTGAAAGGCCCACTTCTGGTTCAACTTCGACTTTCGGACAGATTACTGAAGACACGTTATCTTCAAGCACTCTTTGATATGATGCAGAATTCATAGTTGAATTAATGAATGCAAGCTGTCCAGTCTAGGAGGCAGTGAAGCAACGCCAAACCATTACAATTCCACCACCGTGCTTCACAGGTGGTATGAGGTGCTTCTCCTGAAAAGCTGTCTTTGGCTGCACCAAACATGTCTGCTGTTACCGTGGCCAAACAACTCTATCTTTGATTCGTCTGTCCAGAGAACATTATTCCAAAAGGTCTGGTCTTTGCCAATGTGCTCACTGGCAAACTGTAGTATTGGAAAGGCCTTTTCTTTGTGATAAATGTAGGGGTGTACTTCCTTTTTCCATGTGACTGATCTGTTTTTTTGTTCATTTAAATTGGGAAAATGCCAATTTTATGTGTCATTTGATAAAGTGTATCCACTTTACTGATATGCACTGTTTCAAAGAGCATCAAATGTTTGCTTGTCCAAAGATGTAAAAAAAAAATTTAAACAATACTTGTTTTTTCACATGATTGTATGCACGCACACATACACACACAATGTATAACAATTATTGGCAGGCAGAAAAGACAAATTGATAGTCAGGCAAACAGAAAGATAGACAGACAGAGGGGAAGAGAAAGAGACAGACAGACAGGCATGCAGACAGACAGCTAGACAGATGAACAGACATAAGGATAGACAGAGAGATAGCCAGATAGATAGAAAGACAGATAGACAGATAGACAGACAGACATCCAAACAGAAAAAAACAGAGAGATAGACAGTTATGTTAGCAAGGAAGGTTGCACAAAGTACTAAATGCAGGGGTGCCATTAATTGTGACACGTACTATTTTTGATAGTGCAGTTAAAACCTTATGGAACCCATCTTTACCATTATGTGCTCCAGAATTACTGGCACCCTTGGTAAAGATATTGTTATTTGTTATTTATTATTTGTGTGTGTGTGTGTGTGTGTGTGTGTGTGTGTGTGTGTTTGTACTTACCCAAACAATGTTGTTGTTATCTGTGTTGATGCTCTGTGCTGTATGTGCATCATCATCAGGTCCTGAATGTATAACTGCACCTTCCTCTAAGTTTAACAGATTCCCTGTAGCCACTTCTACACACATACACACACACACACACACACACACACACACACACACACACACACACTTACATTAAACATGTACTTTAAAAAAAGAGATAGCATTCTTTATAATAGGCCATCAGTAAGATGTTTCGTCACCATCACAATTACCATCGCCAACCCCATCACTACCATCATCATCATCACCACCACCACCAACCCCATCACTACCATCACCACCACCCCCACCACTACCATCACCATCCCCATCACTACCATCACCACCACCCCATCACCACCACCCCATCACTACCATCACCACCACCATCATAATCACCACCACCAACCCCATCACCACCCCCATCACTACCATCATCACCACCACCCCCATCGCCACCATAATCATCACCACCCCCATCACCAATACCATCATCACCACCACCATCACCACCATAATCATCATCACCACCACTACCATCACCACCATCATCACCACCACCACCACCACCCCCACCACTACCATCACCACCACCCCCACCACTACCATCACCACCACCAACATCACCACCAGTACCATCACCACCACCCCATCACCAATACCATCATCACCACCACCATCATCATCACCACCACCACCACCATCATCATCTTTGTAGACGTCCTGTTTGCTTAACAATCCTGTGCTCTTTATTGCTCTGTTGCGCTTATTTAGCGAATGACTGAGTAGACTTCTAATGTACTGATTACTTGTTAGAATGAACTCTAGATCGCACTGTAGAATTGAACAGAACAGCCGTAACTCAGAACAGCGCAGAACAACACTACAGGCCTGTCAAACTAAACAATTACATCCCTGGGTTAGATGTTTATTTTTTCACTCAGTGCCACGTTGGCCTCCTTTACCATTTTAAATCCTTCTGTCTTCTTGTAGCAGATTTAACGTCTCCTCTTTCACAAGCAGTGCAATTACCCAAGGTTCACTCTGAAACTCAATAAGTGTGTATCTCTCTGTGTGTGTGTGTGTGTGTGTGTGTGTGTGGCAGGTCCATGACCTTTCAAATGGGCACTTTTGGAGTCCCAAACCTCATTCTTATTCTCTCTCTCTCTCTCTCTCTCTCTCTCTCTCTCTCTCTCTCACACACACACACACACACACACAATATTGCAAAGTCACTGTCCTCATACGACACAGGAAGCTTGTACTTTACAAGTAAAAGTGACAGTGTGTGTGTGAAGGGTGGCTCATATCCATGACCTTTCAGGCTCGCTCACTCACTCATTCACACACACACCCACATAGACAAACAAGTTTTTTTTTCCCCCTTTTGTTTTTTTTGTTTTTTTTTCTTCACAAAAAATAAATGCTGGTGCTATGATGCTATGTTTATAGCTGCCATAACCTAAATGATAACAGGAAGTAACTTGTTTCATAAACGTTCCAGAGCATTTCACATAAACTAGGTTCTTACGATGAGTGATCATTTTGCATGATAATAATTTCCAAGTTAAAATATCATAAGATTGATGTTAAGATTAAATCTGAACACATGAGTACAAATTGTCAGGAAATTGCCATTTTCTGGAAGGATATCAACATCAGTACTCTGGCACACAGTGTGAACATGCTCACACCCAAAAACTCGTTTCGAAGAGAACACATGAAGGGAAAGAAAGAGAAACTCTCACCTCCTTCTTCCACACTTTCTGAATTCTGTGACTGCGAGTTGCTGGGTCCAACCAAGTCTGACTTTACGCGCTTCTCTTTCTCTAAGAGATGGGCGAAGCAAAGTGAAAGAGTACCATTAGCGTTTCACATTTAAATAATCAATAACAGAACATATCTGCTTTAAAAGCCAAAAGGTGTTTAATATCAGCCTGACTGGACCAACGTAAATGAATAATTGCTTTGATTCAAATACATAATGTATAATCTGCACTAATCTGCCTTTAAAAACATGCAATGGTCTGCAGAAAAGAATGCCCACATTGAGTGAATACACTACAGCGTAGTGACAAGTAAAGCTTTCACCGATTACAAGAACGATTTCCAGTACCTAGATGCTAGAAAACAAAAAAGCACGCACGAGCCATTTTCCATAAGCGATGCAGAAAATAACTGACGGTGTATTTCAGTACAGCACTACACTACAATACGTGCTATATTTTTGTCTGTAGAAAATCTTGCCCGAATCGAAAGCTCAGTTTATACACCGAATTTGAACATATTTAGTGACAACACTAAATTTCTTGTGGTTTATTTTTTGGCTGTGTATCTGTATAACGGAGATTTCAAAGTCAGTACAGAGACAGAATGTGTCTCAAGAATTATCCCAAACACATCGCTAGAGGATAAACCATCTTTAATACTCACCATTACTCATAGGCTCAGCACTGTTATATTCTCCAGAAGGCGTAGCAGCACATGTAAATTGTAGGGGTGCCAATAATTTTGAAGAACACATATACATACTACGCAGTACAGTATCGACACGGGTGATGCATTCAACCACAAAGTTATAGGCGCCCTTCTCGAACGTAAGCAAACGTGAGTAAAATTAACCTGGGAAACAATATATTATAACACGTTTCCTGCAAAATGCTAGTTTCAATACGATTGGCTCCCCACACACATTTAATATGCGGTGACGCATCTTCTGGAGAGAACGACAACATGAACACTGGAGAGAATAACAATAACGGCCTGGCTCAATGTTTTGTTTTGTTTTTTGTTTAATGGCAGAAAGTTTGAATTTTACAATAAGCGTATTTAAATGTTGCTCCAATCTTGCCAGTCAGATGTACATGTAAACATATGTAACTGTTAACAAGATCCTCAGATCATCACCGTCTAACTGAAAGCCTCCAGCCTCGCAATTTGTCTTTGGTAAATTTCACTGCGAGGTGCTTGGCCCCCGCACACGCTGTTCACAGCTATAGTTCCTCTCATCTTTACTTTGAAATGTGGAATCTTAGGTAAACACACTGTGTGGAACAGTTGCAGATCAACTGAGAGAGAGAGAGAGAGAGAGAGAGAGAGAGAGAGAGAAAGAGAGAGAGAGAGTGTGTGTGTGTGTGTGTCTGTTTCTGTAAGATAGAAGTGATCCAAGACTTATGAACTCTTATCTCACTACTCCTACCCACTGAGACTTTGGGGCTCTGGAAGCTTTTAAAAGTTTTACTTGCAACATCACAGCCTGTGCTATTCCCCATCAGTTACACAAGCACGCACACACACGCGCGCACACACGCACACACACACACACACACACACACACACACACACACAGTTTCAAATCTGAATTAATCAGAATATTTAACAGGTGATACCTCAACACCGAGCCTGAAGCAGCTCGGTTATGATCTATCAATTATTAAATAGAAGTGGAGCTCGACTTAAAACTGAATTAAAGGCTTATATTTAAATCTGGCAAAACAGTGTGATGTGTCAAAGGATAAGTAAACACTCTCCATATCTCACACTGAGCGAGAAATCAATGTGAGAAAAGCTGTCAGCGAGGCTTGACATTTTCTTTTTACACACACACGTGCGCGCACACACACACACACACACACACACACACACACACACACACACACACACACACACACACACACACATTCTCAGCCCTCCTACCATCGTCTATTTCTTGTTCCTCCTCTCACTGCCTGTCAAAAGGGTCTACCTGTGTATCAGCTATCCTGTCAAAATATTATTGCCTCCAGCTCGTTTTTACACACTCTCTTGCCTTTGCGGGCGCACACGCGCGCACACACACACTCTCGCCTCTCACTTTCACACGCACACACATTCACCTTTGCACACACAATCTGTGTCTCAGAATTTTGATTGAGAGCTTTAGACATCAAAGGAGGCGTGGCCCCTGTGTCGGTCAGTCTCAGTGAAGGAGGTGTGGCCTCTGTGCCTGTCAGTCTCAGTGAAGGAGGCATGGCCTCTGTGCCTGTCAGTCTCAGTGAAGGAGGTGTGGCCTCCTGTGAATATTAGTCACAGTGTAGGGACCCAACACTTGTAAAAGCTTTAATTAAGCACTGAATGCTTAAATCTGCATCTTGTATCCATTAGATAGTTAACTAGATATGGTGTAGTATTATAAAATCTAAGAGGAGATGAGGATCACCCCATTTATAAACCTCTAAACCCACAGAAATTGTATAATGGGGCCATTGGGGGACAAAGAAAAGCAGTGAATGATGTAAAATAGCTCACACTCAGACTTAGAGAGAATGAACACACACACACACACACGTACAGACTGGGCTCAGAGCCAGATTCCCATTGTTTTTCAGTTCATTAACTACTGAAAATACAGGAAATATGGGTGGGCTTATAACCAGAAAACATAAACAACTGTTCACACACCGAAGAGGAGCTGGTGACATGAAATGTGTTATATACAATATTTAGATATTAGAACATTTATTTAAAGACAAAGCAAAGATGAGAGAAAGAACACGAAGCTCTCCATCACGCAGCCGACACTGAAGGAAATAACGGAGATCGTACCTTCCTTGGAGTTCTGCCAAAACTCAAAGGCCACTTTAAAGGCCTGCGCTACCGTTAATGTCACCGCCTGTGCCTGAGACAGAGAGAAAGAGAAGAAAGCAAAAAGGTGGAGAAAGAGAGGGAGACAGTTAATACAGTTCAATACGTTAGGAGTTTATTTCACAAGGGATTTGAGTTATATGACTCATAAACCGTGCGGCTGCACTCAAAGGAGAACTGTGGCGATGTCCATTGTTAAAAGCGCTATGCAAATAAAAGTGAACTGAATCGACTCTGTCTGTCCATCTGTCTCCGTCCAACTGTCTGTCTGTCCTCCTGCATTTCCGTCCATCTCTGTCTCAATCATTCGCCTCTCTGCCCTTCTCTGAAAGGAAATGTGCTCGGGGTTACAGCAACATTAGCCGAGCGAGGGGAAAATCAGGGCGTTTCCATGCCGTCATCCCTCTAGGGACACCCGATTATGTATCCACGTCAGCCAAGAAGACGTGAAGGAAAGAAAGAAAAGACAAAAAAAAACTAAACTCACCACTTTCTTTTTGGTGCAGAGGAAGGCATGGCACTCGAGCGTCTCATTGCGCTGGCTCTGAGCGATGTACGCAAACACCTTATCGTGCATCTTATCAGCAGTGCAGTACGAGATCCTGCGGAAAGGAGCAGAAATTATACGAGTCAGATGGAGACAAGCCGACGAAATCACAGCCAAAGGCACAGAAGCCGTGCAGCGAGAAACAAATAAAGGTCCCCGCGTCTTCCTCTCGTCTTGGCCTTTTAAGCTTTCAAGTCCAAGTTCCAATCTCGTTTTACAAACCCACAGCCTCCCAATTCCATACCAAATTTTTAAAAAACAACAACAAGAACAACAACAAAAACGCATACACGCACAATAGGGGTGGAATACCACACCATCTGTACCTGTATCACTATTTGGATTAATATTCCCAACTAGATGAACCTGCTTTCATTTTTGTTTTTAAAGTACGTTCTTACTCTTCATATCTGTTTATTATCTGTTCTATCTGAATAATGCAGTTGTATTGAGTTACATCTCTAGAGCAGAAGATGATGATCTGACATCATAGGCACAGCTGTGTTTTGTTCTGTGTGTGCACTTTAACGTCACTGGAGACCACACGTCTCTCTCTTCTTCATCCAGGAACCTCTCCCCCAAACTGGTGGACTGGTTGTTGTTTTTTTTTTATAACAAAACCCAAGAACGCTGCTTTCTACTTTCCAAACCGTATATTACTGTACTAAACTGTGACCACGGGTAAAAGTATATGTTATTAGTGTAGGTCATGTCCATCAGACAGCAGACGGGAATCTTTTAGAAAATTCTGGATTAAATAACCCCTGGCTGACCCGTTGAGCACAAAACAAGTTTCAAATAGCTTGTTCTAGGAGAATGTGAGAATGAAATGCCCTTTCTGGGCATCAGGAAAAACAGCTGCTTGCACAGATATTAAGAGAAAGGGAACAGATCAGCAGTCAGCAGTCTGACCTGTAAATGGAGACGTTTTCTATCAGCTGATTTGAGGTGCTGTCGTACAGGATGATCCCTCTTGGAGAAACCTTCAACATGACCTTCTGGAGCTTCTTCCCACTGGCTTTGGCCTGAGAGAGACAGAGAGAGAGGCAGAGAGAGAGAGAGAGAGAGAGACAGAGAGAGACAGAGAGAGACAGAAACAGACAGCCAGAGATACAGAGACAGAAAGAGAATCAGACACAAGCAGATAGATAAACAGCAATAGAGATAAAGACAGGGAGAGAGAGAGGGGGGCAGATAAACAGAAAAAGACAGACAGAGAAAGAGAGAGCCAGGAAGGGAGACAGAAAAACATACAGAGATACAGACAGAGTGAGACAGATAGATGGACAGAGAAAGAGAGAGAGACAGACAGAGAGACAGACAGACAGAGAGGGGTTATTATTATTATTTTATAGACTTAAATTCTCCTTTCTTATCTATGCTGATGGCTCGGCAATATTGTATATAGACAATCATGTCAATAAAGTACTTTGAAAATTGAGAGACAGACAGACAGACAGACAGACAGACAGACAGAGAATGAGAGGGGGGGGGGGATGTTTAATATAACTGCACATTCATGTAGTCAGTGACGAGTGTCCTGCTCTGTGCTTTGGAGTGACTCAGTGAAAAGGCCAGAGAAAAGGTTGAAGCTATTTTAACAGCGTTAATGCTGTTTGATCTGGACTGAGCACTTTGCTACTTCACAAGCCAGTGTGTGACTACATGGAGGGGAAAGAATTCCTGGAGAGGAATCTGAATGACAAACAGCTGGTCTAAGGACATGGAAACATGTTTGGAGAATTATTGGCACCTTTCACAGAAAACATTGCAATTTTCCACTCAAACAACTGTACATGAAACTTGTGTTTCCTCCAACAAAAACATTATTTTTTAGAAGAATATTTAATCAAAAGTAGCATATATGCAACAAAATTGTTGACGCCCTAAAAGAATACTCTCCAAATATGAGGTTACACTGGATATTTAATAATATGCAAATATTTGCATTTAATTTAACAATAATAATGGATATTTTAAAAAAAATATTAATCACATTCAATAAACTACCCTCTCCCCCTACAGCAGTCCTCACTACATATTCATTGTTAGGGGTGCCAATAATTCTGAAAACAGAATTATTGGGCGGGGTGGGGGGATGGGGGGGTCTTCACTACTTTTGTTGTAGAAAATGTCATGTATAACGGTGTCCTCGTATGATTTAAGCGCAAAATTATTGCGTGTTATTTATTTTTGCGTATTTTAACAAAGGGTGCCAGTGATGGAGAGAAAGAGGCAGAACTAAGAACTCAATTCTGACACATGATTTTGATCTGAACCCTTAGCCTCAAAGCGGCCCTTTTTGGGCATTTGGCGAGGTCAGGGGTTTCCATGGGGATCTCACCGTGGCAACAATCCTTTTGACTGCGGCGGCTGACAGCTCCTCTCCTTTCGGCTGCTCGACCAGCGTGACGCCAAGATACTTCAGCTGGAACGCCATGCCTTCCAACAGGGTCTCGCGCGTGTCCGTCCAGTTCTCCGGGAGCTCTGTGGAAAGATTGATTTTTAAAAAATCATTTAATGCATTTCCAATCATTTTGAGAACATACTTGCTTCACAAGAAGTAAATAGTGAAGCATAAACGGATCATACCAAAAAATAAATAAATAAATAAATATTTCAGATTTGTTAAACATTCTTTTACTAAATCTTTTCCATATAAACGTGAGCTCCTTCCAGGATCAGATTAAATCCAGCACCACTCCTGCACCAACAAATCGGCTCATGAAATCTGCAATTCTAACAATTGAAGCACAGGAGTGCAAGACAAGCAAAACCATCTACATATGAAACAACGCAAAGCGCCACGTGCACGCACTTCAATCAGCACTTCTCTTCCAGAACAATCCCTTTTGATTCCATAAAGACCCTATTTAACCTCATGCACGCTTCCTGCACACAAAAGACACAAACCGGTGTGCTTTGGTGCTCCGCTTTGTACGCTCCGTCCTCCATGACCGGCGACTGAACATTACAACTTGAAATTTATTTCAGGTGTGTTATGAGTTACGGTCTGGAGTTGTAGTTTATATAAAATATAGTTCACACTTGATGATAAGGATACAAACATATTGAAATAACTGCACTTTTCTTTTATCCAGCAATTAATCTGGGCACGTTTCTGTACATTTTATTTATTTAGTAAGAAATAGAACACTTGAAGGTGTGTCGTTATATCGTTACGCTAACCAGGCAGGGGCAGAGCAGACGAAATCTGGGGATTTCTGCTCAGAAGGGTCTGCCCAATAGAAATAGGTTTTGCTCAGCAAGAAAAGAAAATGAAGGAATATTGCGTCTCTCGCAGTCTTGCCTTTTTCCCTCTGTTGTGCTCTAATGAGCAGAATCACTTCGGGCCAAGACAAGGTCGAAGACTTGATGCCAATCAACCCCTTCTCTACAATTCAGTGCATTTTGGTCCACTGAATAACATCCTCAAAATGCCACTCTTCAAACTGCTGGGGGAGGGCAATTCACGCTCTTTCTAACTCAAAAAAAAACAAACAAACAAAAAAAAAAACACCCATTAGTGTAGACGTGTAGGTTTTTGCAATATGGTGATGATACGATGATGATTTGCATAATGTACGAAACCTACTTTCTCAAACTAGTCCTGTGGGGGTTTTTTTTTGGCATATTTTCCCAAAACTGGTGTAAAAAAAATAATTCATGGTGTGGTTTTTCACAGCTCGGAAAGTCTGATTGAGCAGAAATTTGGTATACTGCATCGTTTGGCTACTTGTAATTGAATTTATAATGATGATTGGGTTAGTTATAAGACATGGTCACAATCAGCCAGTCGCTTCAGGTTATCACTGAGGTACCATCATGAAACTTTTGTATAGTTTGTTCAACTTTGGTCTCTTTATTGTTCTATTTTCTATGTAGCTTGGTCAAGGACTTGCCAAAGGGTGCTTGGACCCCATAGGTTGCTGCTTGCAGAGATTATTTATATATATATATATATATATATATATATATATATATATATATATATATATATATATATATAAATAAATGAATGAATCTGCAGTAGAGGTCACAAGTTTAAGTCTGTAATAGCCAGATCAGCACTTTATTCGTCAGATGATGATGGCGAATCCAGTCAGAGCACAGATGTGAGCTGCTCAAGGGCACAGCAGTGACTCGGTCCTGGGATTTGCTCTCAAACTTCTCCAACATTCTGACACATGAAATTAATAATATAAGCAAAAGTATAAATAAGACATAAGCATTATATAAGCTATATGTAGGAGGATATAAATCAAATATGCTGTTCGAACAGCTGTTCAGCTGACAGTCAGCTGAAAGGAGCAGAGGCAAATCATTTGCACTTTGCTTGTGCAAAGTCTTCATGTGAGTTCATATTTTTCTTCACAGCTTATTACTATACTTTAGAACATCTCTAGGTTTGGCTTAACTTGGAGAGGTTGCTCATCATCGTTTGGTGCAGTCTGTAAGGTTTAAAAGTAGATCTACAGTATACCTACACTAATTATAGAATAACGCTGTTCGTTATAATAATGTGCTGCTTATTATTATTCTATTTGAAAATCTGAGCCTTGAAATTCGGCACGGACATACAGGGAACGGGATGTTTATGCTTTTGGGAAAGATTGGAATCACGGTTGCCTCATAGCAACGCTCCCAAATTCGTTATTTCGTCAAAGGTAAGACATAGGGGTGCATTTACTTTTAGTCGGAAGGCCGTGCGGACCAAACCGTAGGTGCTACACAGACGAAATTTGGAAAACTTGAAATATGAATGTAACCACCTAGAATCACCATAGCAACACCACAGTAACCACCTAGCATAGCATAACAACCACCTAGCAACACCCTAGAAACCAGCTGGCACAGCATAGCAGCCATGTGGAATATCATAGCAACGTTTTAACACTTTAATCTTAACCTTTAAACATTTAACATTATAACCTTTCAAACTTTTAATCTTGGCATGCTGAACCGTAAAACATTTTAAAACCAATGACAAGGTTCGTCCACGAACGCTAACCTTCCCGTTTTATACAAGATCCCTTAAAGAACTAAGATTTAAAATGTTACCCCGTAGCAGTTCCCACTAGTATTTTGTTTGTTTTAACAGATATTAAAAAAGGTTCCCTAAAAGGCAACTCATGAGGTATAGCGTAGTTTCAGCAGGCAGTTGGGGTTAAGGGGAAGTCGATATTTCTCAATATTTCTATTACAAAGCCAAAAATCTAACTGAATGTGAAGAGGAAAACGCTTGGGAGCAGGCTGAGAACTTTTATTTAGCAGTACTGAAAACACACACACACACACACACACACACACACACACACACACACACACAAACACTTGAAGTAATTAACTGTTGTATATTTGTCCTTCCAACATGAAATAAATACAATGAATACATAAACTGATGAATTTGCATTTGACAGTGAAAATGTTTCTTTCATTTGGAACACAGTTCACCACAGTGGTGGCAGAGCGACAAAGTTGACTTCAACCCCTGTAAAGTTATTCTTTTTTTTTTTTTTCCCTCCCCCGACATACACAAGTGTTGTGAAAGGAAACGTTACTCTTGACGAGAGATGTTGTAAGCCCACAGGACTGAACCGCAGTCCAAAAACTCCAAGAACACGAAGTGACCGGACTCGGATTCACAGCAGCTGACCTACAAAACGCTCGCACCTGCAAGTAAACACAACGCGTCTCTCGGAAAGTGGTCTATTCCGTGCCCTCAGCGAGCACATGAATAGCGTATGATTGCGGCAATTCTGAAAATATGATTTTCGGCTTTCTTTTCCGAGAAGCCATTAATTTAACCCCTTTAAAAGCAGTGACACATGAAGAACAACCCAGCTCACTGAAAAAGCGTTTCTTGGAATTTATCACTCATAAATATTCATGCTTAAGAAACCAAAAAATAAAAAATCATCAAATCTAAAAGCAGAATGGAGAACTACACAAGACATGAGATCACGGTGTAGCCTTTACTGACGAGCCAGTGTTTTTCAAAAGTAAGCACTTTGAAAAATTTGCAAGTACAAGCGTGTTACTCTTGTGGGTTAGACGTCTTGATCAGAGGCCCACGAGTCTTCACTCGAGTGATCTTTAATTGTTAAAGTAGGCACTGATTAAGCGCGTTTATTAGCTGAACGTACCAGTTTCTTCTGAAAGAAGTCATGACGCGGATGACGAAATTCGATTTCCTAATAATTCTCTCTCGTTTAGGTTTTATTTGATTGATATACACGCGTCGGTTCGAATTCATCCGTTCGTTTGAAGCATTAAGATCAAACGCTGAGTGGACGGCGAAAAAGAGAACAGAGATAAATCGCAGGATTTAGCATGTTTCCTTTACCCAAGACTCAACCTCACACATCAAAGCCTCCCCTGTGGCGGCCCTGAAAGCTGGGATCAGGTGGGAAATGAAAGTACCCCCCCCCCCCCCCCGTCTCTGTGCATCTGTGTATCTGTGTGTGTGTGTGTGTGTGTGTGTATACAAGGTGGAGTGCTATCATGTGAAACTGAGGGCGTGTCGGTGGACGTGAGGTTCTTTTGAGTCACTGAGCCGAGTGAGAGGAATCACAGCAAAATCAAGAAGGCCAAACAACAACCCAGTGTCCCTGCTGCTCTGAGCAACATTTCATTTTTTATCTCAGTGGGTGTGTGTCAGTCAACAGGTCAGACGAAGACACACACACACACACACACACACACACACACACACACACACACACACACACACACACACACACACACACACACACACACACACACACACACACACACACACACACACACACACACACACACACACACACACACACACACACACACACACACATCAAACCCGGAGAGGGCAGGTGGAGGGGAGCAGGTGTTTTCTTCAAATCCCTGAAGACACACATGCACACAGTTGGCTGTCAGAGCTGAGGAAATTAGTCTATGGAGGAAATCCCACTCAAGTAAACATGCACACACACACACACACACACACACACACACACACACACACACACACGAAGCAATCAAAGCGTTGACTCACTAACTGCATTTCACACACCATCACAAATAAAATTAACACGGGATGTTAATATAATAAAGCAATACTCAATCATGTCCACTACTGCACAAGCACATGGTGAGTGTGTGTCATGTGTGTAATAGGTTTTAGTGAAACAGAGCATGGAGAGGTCATCAGGAGTGAGTCAATTACTGCAGAATGCTGCTGCTGCTGCTTTTACACACACACACACACACACACACACACACACACACACACACACACACACACACACACACAGGCAGACAAACACACAGAGACACAGACACAGATAGAGAGATCCAACTCTGAGATCCAAAACTTAATAAAATGGAGATTCAAACTAATTTGAACTTAACTGGTCTAACTTTAGACTCTTCAGGATACGAGAGGAAAAAAAAAAAAACCCCAAAAAAGCCCTCCGTCTCATCCTTTATCTGAGACATTGTTTGCCTTAAGAGCAGCACAGGAAGGAACATCCCATGTTCGATGAAATCAGACTGCCTGAAGCGGTGCAGATCCAGGAAGTGAAACTCGACTTCTCCCAAATACACATTCGAGGTCAGTGACCACAGAAAGAGGAGAAGGGCGGAACGAGTCGATCGCCTTATCCGCACCGCGGGCCGCTATCACGAGAAATAACAAGTGACACAGGAGAGAGCGGGTGACAGACGAGACGAGGCCGAGCGCCGGAATGATGGCAGATGGTGAATGAGGCATTGTGTGTGGCCATCAGCCCACCTGCATATCTCTGTCTTCCACCCGCTCCACACACAATGCTACTTTCAGCTCGGCACAACTTGATACAGCGTACACACACACACACACACACACACACACGTCTTGTATTACTATCTCTGTCAGGCATTTCCATTAATTTGAGTATTACTAAGGCTAAGTACTTCTAAGCCTAACCTTAACCTCATTTGTTCAAAAGGATTTAAAAAAAAAAAAAATTTTTGTACTTTATAAATATAAGAAATGTTTTGTGTAACTTTTATTTGTTCTCACAGTGTCAAACAGATATTAATACACCCACACAGGTGTTCAGGACAGGGAATAAGTCAATGACGGGGGGAATTTTGAAAAATCGCATTTCTGTGATCGCAAAATCGTGAAATCCTGGAGGGACTGAATTGTACGGCGGACACTTTACTTAATAATTAAAGACTAATAAGAAACGGAGAGTGAGAGAGAGAGAGAGAGATGCTGTTGCTACTATGATTTAGTTTACTTTATACCACACAGTGATCAAGGCTTTATAGTCACCTTCTTTGTGACCAAGTACCTGAAAAGGTGATCTCATAATATATAGAACAGTAATAGAAAGTAATGTAATACTATGACTTAAGGTGTGCCTAAACTGCAGACCGACAAACTGCAATTAATGACATTAAAGTGAGGGTGTAATATTTCAAGGATGCAGGTAGACCTGCAAAGTAACCATGCAATGGATACGATATTTTGCCACACAACGTCTTTAGAAACACACAGAGTGGGTATGACTTTCAGTTATTTGGGTGTGTGTTCCAGACGGAGCACAAAGTGGACACAGCAGAAGCCTGCGAGAAAGAAGGCCTTCAAAAGGCCATCAGAAATTCTGCACCGTCGGCATTTTACGTGGGCAAAGTCGTGCCAGTCGGTTCGGCAAAAACAAGAGCCTGGGTTACAAACGCACACTGGTCTTTCTTGGGTGTGTGCTGTGATAGGAAAATAACCGGCGACTCGGTGGTGTCCTGAAGTGTTTTATTCCTCTTATACCACAGCAACTTTCCAATATGTAACATTTTATTTCATTAAAACGCAAAATGTCATTCATTTTATCCATTTATGGTTACGTCAAATGTTGTGGAGTGTCTACATCTCGTCTCTTTTCCCCCCCTCTCTTGAAGTTAATACGGAGAGAAAAAAAAATAAAAAAAATGCACCTTTGTCATGTTACCAAGAAAGCACAAAGCCTTTTCGGTTTAGGAAACTTACAGCTACGGCTTTACCTCTGATGTCTGTTACAAAGCACTGACACTGGAGACTCCTTCCAAAAATGGTAAATAAACATCTCCTCAGACAAAAAAAAAAAAACAAACAAAAAAAAAAACCAACCCAGAACCCTTCATATCAACACTTACACATCGGATTACGGAGCGTCTGCCTTACAAGTTCCTGCGAACATTGGGAATTGTTGAAAGTACAACAAAGATAGTCAGCGTTTGAATGGATTTTGAAGTCCTATGACAATTCTGTCTTCTATAGCACAGTAAATGTGGTCACAAGTGCATAAAAAAATGTTTTTATTATTATTTAAAAAAAAAAAAAAAAAAAAAAAAAAAAAAAAAAAAAACTTTTCCACTAGATTGTGCAGTACACTTCACAAGTCCACAATGCCACGTTGATGGTTATGGAAATATTTCAGAATAACTTCTCATACACTGGTGTCATACTAGCAGCTCCACAGTATTACAGTTACTGTGACAGCCCGAGAGCGCGGTTTGGAAGAGCACTGCATGAAAGCAGCGATGTTTCCATCTAGCTCCGTCTCTGCCCTAGTTGCAACCACAAACAAATTTAAAGCCCACAGATTTACAGCATACTTAAAGGGCCTCTTTATGACTTTGTTAGTCTAGATAAATAATTCAGGCTTCCTCGAAAAGCTTTCATGATCAAATGTGTAGCTGCTGGGCAACACGCAGAGATGATTCGAGTTGCCCGATACCAACTTGCAGAAAAACATCCAACTTGGAGCATTTCGGGACGGAACCCACAGTAACTGGTTACGTCCGATTCGATTCAAATCAGGACGCTTGTATTGAAGTTCGTGGTTAGGTTCGGCCACGCGTTCGGCGAGAACAACCTCCCGTGTTGCAGTGACGTTACCTCTCATCTCTTTGAGAGAAGCCATTTCTGAAAATCTGATTCCCAAAGCACCAAAATGTTAATTGCATTTCCTGAAATACCCTCTCATAGTCCCATGCTGATGACATCACTCAATTGCGTTCTTCTTGCTCTCTTTGTAAAGATTTCAATGAAATGTCTCGAATTGCACAAGTCGGTGTCAGGCCAGGCTTAAGGAGGACAATTAAACATGCAAATAAATAAATAAATAAATAAATAAATAAACAAACACCCCCCCCCCCCCCCCCAAAAAAAAAAAAAACAGTAATAGTCTCTTGAATGGGAATTCCCAATTTAAAACCGAGAAAACTCCTCCTATTTCCAATTTTATAGAAAATCATGAACTTTTTTAAAAAACCTCACAAGGCTGTGCCAATCAATATTATACACTATGACAAATAAAATATTAATGTTCAGTTTTATGTTGGAATTAGACACACTCAGGGATCAATCAAGACATCTTGGATCAATAAAGCCTCTGCTGGATTAAAAAATATGCTAGTCATCAATAAAACATGAAGGGGAGTGCTTTTAAACGAAAACATGTTCCTCCAGGATTCTGCGATCACAGAAAGCAAAGCAAACTCTGGCAATATTCGGAGGAGCTTGCGATTCTTTTTTCGAAACTACCGAAGATTTAGGTCAAGACGCGTCATGTGACGTCATCACGACGCGCGTTCAGCCAAAGCCCTCTTCGATTCACGTGCGACGGACAACAAATCACTGCGAAAGAAAAAAAGAAAAAAAAAAAAAAAAAAAACTCCGCAAGTTGCATAGCAATTTTTTTTTGGGGGGGGGGGGGGGGGGGGGGCACATCAAAATCAAGCATTTTTGGTTTAAATAATCATTAAAAAAAAACACACACACACACACACACACACACACACAAACCCTGTGTGAACTATTCAACAGCACCGAACATGAAATCAATGACTGTAACTTCTCAAATCAGACACTTCATTAGTACATTACTGGGGATGGTTTTATAATTGCAGCGTGGAGGGGCCGGGGACGATGGAGATGTTTGTAGAACCTGAGCAAAGCCTCCTATAAATATCCTGCTGCTTTAATGGGATTTAATGGGATGCTGTAAATAGCCCCAGGTGGACAATTTGTATTGCTTCAGGGTTTAAACGGCAGAACTACTGATGTGTTCTGATGAGAGAAACGACCATAAAAATATCTTTCACAGGACTCGCACACACCGTTTCCAAACATACACAGACGATAATTATATTTCGTTTAAAAAGACTACATCATTTTTTGTTTATGTTTCTTTTTTTTTTTTAACAGTATATTATTTACTGTAAAACTGTTAAAAAAAAAAAAAAAAAAATTAAAAATCCGCATCTTTAAAGATTTTTCTGTTGTGGAAATAAATCCAGCCCTTAATATGTCCTTCAGTGACTTCAAAAGGAAATCAAATCACGCTGTGCACTTTAAAGCAGTAAAATCATTTACACCTCGAAAACTGACCAAGCTCCGATTTCAATGCTTCAGCCAAATATAGTCCTGGACTGCACGATCTACCTCTAAATAGAACGTTAAATATGATCAGTATTGCAATCCCTGACCTTGGATTGCACTCTACACTCTTGGTGTTCACGCACACATACACACATCATGCACTGGCCTGCTCTCACACACTCTCACACACACACTCACACCAAACGTCGATGTAGACGTACTGACGATATCGCCAGCAGATCGTAAATTTCAGAGAGCGCGGCTGGAAACAATCTCCACCGAGCAGGAAATCCAAACGCAATACAAGCCAGAAAAAAAAAAACAAAAAAGAAGAATGGCGTCAGTTCCAACAAAGAGGACGAGAAGAACATTCAATAAATATGTGATTCTTCATCGACACCATATAATGACTCCAAATAAAATACACCAATCTAGGAGCACTTTATGATGCGAGATACAAGCAGAACAAACACCTTAATGAAAATATGCATCATGATCATAATGATGATCGTTAAACTAAACGTAACGTAACAAATCAACGTTTGCCGGGTCTGAAAAAGTCAAAAAAGTTCCTGAGAATCCAAAAACGCTGGCTGTTCCATACGACTCGCTAAAGGTTTGGATCCAGGATTAAACTACAAGCCAGCTCTAGCAAAATTATAGCGTAAGAGGATATGAGACAGTGCGCCCCACAGACTTGTGGTTTCTAACAGGGTGCTGAACAAGCAGCACCAAACCCTAGCCTTTAATTAGCCGTTCCTAAAGAAAAAACAATAATGCTGAACAGTTGGTTTTGCTGGACGCTGGCATTTCATTTTAGTGCCTTTGCACACTCTATACCGTCAAGTACAACTTGACAGAATTATGAGCTCCAGAATTATTGAACGTAAACCTCCCACCTTGAAACACATTATTTGCGTTTCTGTTGAAATAGCTGTGATGTGTTTCGTGCATCTGGTGCGAATCTTGGTGGTAGCTTGGTTGGTTTTGTATTTTTATCATTCCCGTATGATTAACAGGAATGGGGATTTTGTGCTGCGCTGACGGCTGATGTCACAGGGGAACATCTCAGCGATCTTAAACATATAGGAGAAGCAAGCGCTTCTTTCCAGACTCACCAATTTCCAGCGATGTTCGACGGCATATTAACGAGAAATCCAGCGTAGGTGTAGTGGAGGTGCAAACGTCAGACATTTCAGAATGCACCGCAGTCGCGCTGGGTGATGGCAGAGACTCGATTAGTTCTCAATCGATGAGATGATGAGCACCAGGAGGCGTTGACATGAGGGTTGAAGCTTTGGAAGCTGGTCTGTTGAGTGTGTAGATAAGGAGGTAAGACAGGCTACAGGTAAGATGAATTCCCAGTGGCACCACGATCAGCAGGTGGTCAAATGGCATTGTGTGTAATGTAGGAAAAATTTAACCAATTTGTTCGATGAAAGATATCAACTCAGAAAAAAAAAAAAAAAACATAGAAACAAACACGGGATTAGTGCTAGGATCAGGCCTAATGTTTGGCAACAGGACTGGCGTCCACCCGAACAACTGAAAGCCAAACAGTTTCATAAGCAGATGTGGGAATGTCGTAAACAACCTCTGGTGAATCACGCCCCTCGCCTTAGCGATTTTTAAACCTCTCTCATTCATCGTCTATACGGAACACAACAGAAATTCATGCTTTGACATATTCTCAATGCGTGTCTGCTCAGTGTATGGTACAGCAATTATTTCAACAAACCATTGATTTATGGTTGGAGTACAGATTTCGCTCTTTTCTGAGTGAAATCAAACCCCTAAAAACAATACAAAACAATACTGTTCGTGTTTTTAAGGGGTTTAGTTACTAACAATACTGTGGTTCCATCACCGCAGAAAATCTGGAAGTCATAACAACATCAAGCTCGGCAAACGCAGCAACTGGAAGGAAAAGTGCAAGTAAAGCGTAGTGAGAACGGGATTGTTTTTAGCGCCGGTACAAAAAGGAAAGCTTAAAGAAAGTCATGGTTTGAAGTTTGGAGTATTTATTGTTATGGTTTATTTAAATGTTTATGAGGGAAATCAAAAGGTCTGTAAAAGTGCTATGAAGGGTGCGTCTTGTTTTTGATTGGCTTGTGTCGGTGTAATGGCAACGAAACGACTTCCAATGAGACTAGCAAGTTTGCTGTGCCACAATCATATTTCTAGCACTAGATCCTTTGTGTCAAAGGATTCCAGGGCGAAAACTGGCGCCTTCTATCCAGACGTCTCCAATTGTCTTAATCTTAAAATGTATCAGAGCGATACACAAGTGAGTATCAGTCAAGACACAAAGTCCCAAAACTTTGGAAAGCTCTTAAAATCACTTCCATCTGCAAGTATATCCATCCATTTACAACATGAATTTAACTAAAAGGTAGATCTTAAAAAAAAAAAAAAAAAAAAAAAACAGGGTGATGGCAATCAAGCGCTCATCATTTTTGATTAGCATGACAAAAGATTGAACAAATCCCCCAATAAACGAATTCTCGCTGGAGTTTGGATGTGGTATCATTTCCACCGAGGACGTGGCTGTCGCACGCTTCCACAATGGAAGAAGGAAGACCGTAATTTGCATGCGTGATTATTTGAGTCAGCGGGATGAAATGAGTAGCCTGAATGATCCAATTTCCCCAAATTCCACTTTGGCAGCACAATGCGTCTGAGCAATATGGCTGCCTGGAAATGAAAGCTGTACAATGCACTGCTCACCGCTGGCCTTTGCACTATGCAAATAAGCAAGCTGCAAATGCAGATAGAGGGGTGTACGTGGTCAAATACCAGCGGAACCGTTTGAGGCACCAGCATATGAGCAATAGCTGGGAATATTTGAAAGCAGAGCGCATCAGATTCTTTACGCTGTATGACTGAAGCCGTATTATGTCATCACAGACACACACACAAAAGTAAAACAATTCTTTGGTCGCGAGTTGACATTTCCACCAACAGCAGATTTAACACCATTGTGACCATCGTCATTTGGCGACAAAGACTACAAAGGGAGCGTCCGAGAGTGTCCGAGCTGCTATAACGATCGTCTAAAGGCCACCAGCAGGGTGACACAAAACTCACAGGACGGCTACGAATACGAGAACAGCAATGACGAAATGTGCTAATGGACAGAAAGACATATCCTTACTACCTCAAGCTCACAATCCATCACACAATCCTTAGAGGATCTCCAGCGTGTAATCTGACACGAAGAACACGTTATGACACAGTCTGTTACGGAATTTAGCCAAGGTTTTCACTAGACTTCTAAACCGTGACGGATAAATCTTTCACAAAAAATCTGAACCGCCGTCAGAGCTCACACTGCTACAGAAGGGCTGCGGGCTAAAAATAGATTCATCGGACATTCAGGAACGCCTAATATTTCTGTTCGTTATTTCTCAACGTAACACTCGTCAAGCGCGAACAGATGTAACAGCTGGGAAGTTTAATTGCAGGAGAAAAATTCAATTTGATCACGGCACGATAATTAAGCGGGTTTTTTATTTATTTAATTATTTTTCCCGTCTCCAAGCAGAATCTCTATGCGTTAAGACGGTCAGGTATTTACATTTACTGAAATTAGGTAGATCCCTAACTGAAGCGTCTCGCATCGTTATTGCAACGTGGCAACTCTAGATCAAGCCGTCTTACTGGAAACCACTGCTTCTGACAAGTCTTCGTGTAAAAATTATTAGTATTTTTTTCATCCAAATGACAGCTCCACGGATACCTCTACTGCTCTTCCTGTAAATGATTGACTTGTTCCTCCGCCAATTATAACGCGAGCGAAATAACGCTTCGTAGAAATGCCGGTTATGCCAACGCTATTGATTAACATACCGCACTACAGTACGTAGGTTATGAATATACTGTATTGGGTTAGTGAAGTCTGGTGCTGGTAAATATATCTCCATAGCTCAAGCAAGTTGAAGGCCATGGCCTAAACAAAAAAAGAAAAAAAATGATAATAAGGGGAAAGGAACTGTACCATAGCAATTTAGGCTGCTGTTGAAAAGCCTAGAAGTGCCGAGCTGTCAAAATGGTGATGCTACAGTGGGTTTCACATTCCTGCTAATGACCTGTGGCTCCTGTACGGTGTAGAAACCAGGAATCTGGCAGCCACTGGAACCGGAATCTTGGCAACCAAAAGCGGATAGAGAAAAAATGCAGGGGAGAGACCCCCCCTTCCCCAACACTGGTTTATGAAAGCAACGATATTCGTCTCAAATGACGAATCGAGATAACGCTGATGTTCATCAGTGAAACTGAGTTCTAAAAAAATTCAATATATATATACACGCAGCTTCTCAATGAGCCACTTAAGCAGGAAGTCATTTTTATTTTCAAAATGACAGACATGACAGATTTAATACCCTGCTAAATACGTACATCACTCTTAAAAATAAAATGAATAGGAGTGCATTATTTTCCTATGACAGCATGTCGTGAGGTGAAGTGTTTTATTCCGATTACATCACGGCACTTTGCAAACACTAACAAATTTCATATTGATTCAATTAAAGACTTTTTAATCCATTTCTAATTACATTTACTGCTGTGTAACATTCATGAAACAAGTTAGATTTCTGGGTCAGATTTCTTCATCTTACATGTGAAGAAGAGTATTCTTAAATTTGCGAAACTGCTGTGGTCGAATATTTCCTGTTATACCAGACTGACTCATGCCACAGTGCTATGGGCTGCTGCAAAGTTGCCGACAACTGAAGCACCACAGACAACAACAAACAAGCACACGTCGCTTCATGTACAGGAAACGGTTCACATGAAATGCAGCAACTACAGTGCAGTGAATAACACTGCAACGATGGCGTATGCGGTGTATCAAGGTACAGGAATATTTAGGCACCTCAGGGTCACTGCTGATTTGAAAAGCAAAAATATCCAGTTCACGGCAGCGCAGTGATCGGAAACTGACACCGATGACGGATGAAAGGGTATCGCTCCCGTCGAAAACCTCAGCTATGCTCTAAAATAGCGGACAAGTCGAAACACGTCCAAAAAGCATGGAAGTGCTGGATGCGTCGAGAACGCGATTTCTGCACGCAGTCCAAAGAATACTGTTAAAGAAATATATTAAAAAGAAAAATAATGACTTCCGTTGGTCACACCACTAAGCAATCCATAAAAAAAGCTCATCATCACTGTATTCTTTTACAAAGTCTAGAAGTAACTCAATGCAAATGGTGTTTTAAAAACTCTAACGATGGGAAATAATAAGGCCTGAAAAACACTCAGGTCCTTATCGGTTGCGTATTTAATAAGTAGCTATAACAGTGGAATGATGTGTTGTATTAATAACGTATGCATCTGGACAGACAGTGACTATAGACCTCGATAGGCATAGTACTTCCACAAAAAACTGGGCGAACACCATAGACGAACATGTAAGCCTGTGATTGGTCGTTACAAACGACGAGTCCCCAAGTCAATTCATCCGAAGATGAATGACACAGAGGAGCTGCGATCTTCTTCCTGTAGTCGTGGTATTTTAATAGCGCCGCCCGCAGTCCCGGAGCATTTCCATGTCTGCGACAGTCCACACAGACGTCGTATTCTGAGGCCTTAATACACAGGGGAAGTTCCCATCATTTCCGCTGACTGCGTTACGTTCCACGATCTGTTCTGAGACTCAATGTGGCTTGTACAAGCCTCGTGCTTTAGTGGGCATGAAAAGCTGCAGCTAAATAAAGAAAACAAAAACATCGGATAGGTCCCAAAAGTGGCACACGCACTGGCAACAGGCTGCTCAGACGGAAGAACCGTCGTGTTTCCCTTTACAAAGTCAAACAAAAGAGACGGCGGGCTGCTAAGCTCCTGGTGCGGTGGGGGGTTTTTCTGTGAAAGCCTGCTGCAGCGTGACTAAAGCAATGCATCTCTGTTCGGAGTGTGAACACACACACACACGCACACTAAAGATCAAAGCTGTGAGCTGAATCCTATGGGACGGCAATGTTTTCCAAGCCAGCCACCATACCACGGCCGTATTGACCCATCAATTACACATCTCTACGTCCGTCCTCACGACTGCGAGTTCAATTAGAGACACGAGGATTATCAAAACATAGCATATTGAGACAAACATACGCTTTCACACCTCTCCCTTCAGTAACATCAGTGTCCTGCAATGAAGGACTAAGCACATTGCCTAGCAACACTGACATGTTGTGTCCGTCATCCACGGATTACAAAATTCCCCAGTGGGTAAGCAGTGCAGCCAAGCTAATTAACTCTTCCAGTGATTAGCAGTGTTGACCGGCAATCGGTCCGAGGTAGAATGCAGGAGTTATGCTACATTGCTGGCGAATTCTCAAATCTGATTGGTTGGTGTCGATTACTTTTCTATAACAGCGGCTCCGACAGTAATTCTGGCTGCAAGGCAAATCACAGTTTTATATTAATGCGCTTGTTACAATACGTTATCGGGTCTATAATGGAGCTACAGTAAGTAGCACAGTGAGGAGACGCGTATTTGACATTTTTGGAAGGAGTCGCCAGTGTCACCGAGTATTAACAATCGGAAGTAAAGCTGAACAGTTTTCAGACGTGAGACAGTCTTCAGGACCGAGGACTTTGAACTTTCTGGTTACTCGTTAACGTGACAAGCCGCATTTCTGGGGGTTTCTTTCACAGTTGCTGGTTACGCAAGTCGAGAAAGGAGATTCACTCGAGTCACCATGAATGTGCAAAGCCTGACTTAAGCCTCGGGTATACTTTGTTTTTTTACGCGTACACTAGCGTATGTGCACATTCGTACGCGTAGCCTTTCAAAGTATACTCCGTATGACACGTACGTGTAAATAGGGAGTCGACACATACGCATTACGACAACTTGCACTACCCCTCCTGGTCTACAAGAGTCAGTACGACAACGAAGAAGAATCACAACACCACGATGCTTGGGCAATCTCTCGCCACGATTAGCAGCCATATACAAATCCTTACACTCTTTAAAGCTAGAATTCTACAAATGTGGGTACTTTCTAACTTGCACTCGTTTCCGTCTCTTCCATTTATTCTTCAACAACCTTGAGAATCAACGGCCCTGGGTCACTATCGCCACCTTCTGGAAGAACTAAATAGTGCATAAGAATTAAATGCGCATGTGCGACAAAGTACGCACGGTTAGAAAAATCAGGTGGTGCACGTACAGTACGGTACAATTTTGTAAGTTTACAGTAAAAGTTTACGGTACAATTTTGACGACATCATTCCGCACTTCAGCTTCTCATCAGATTTCCCGTCCGATCAAATGCTCCCCAGAATCTGAAGTGTCCCCCCAACATGATGAAAATCACCTTGCCGAATCCCATGCATCGTAATCGGCCCACGGTACTAACGTTCAAGTACGGCTGGGAGGTAAGCAAAAAAACCATTAATGGCTCTTTAAAAAGGAGGAGGAGCCACTCCATATGTCCCGCCCTGACGTCTGTAAACGCTGTGCATTTCGATGCACTTCACGAGAGACTTCAAAGCTTAGTAGTATAGTAAGGTTTCAGTATCGGAACGGAAAAAAGTAGCATCGTGCCATCTCTACTCCTCAGCTATCGTTTTTCGATTCGGATTAAAAACAAACAGAAAAAAAAAATAATCATCTTCAAATCTTCTTCATGTCACATGGTATCGATATGCAAATAAGCCACTCGAGTCAATGAATATGCAAATCAGCACCCGTGACGTCACACGGCGACTTCTATCGACTTCTTTTCAAGCGCGTGTTAGTTATATTTCCCCTGAAAACCACTTGGCACCGCAACACGACACACCCAGACACACACACACACACACACCCACCCATGCAATTGAACGATTTCACTCCAGCAGCTGTGTACACATTTCTAAGACAGACTTTTCGGAGTCTTCGGTGACGTGGCGAGATAAAGGAAAAACAAAACAAGCATAAAAACACAACCTGACAGGAAGTGCGTGGGATTCAGGGAACAGTCTCACAGAGACTTCATTCCCAGAACTAACATCTGATCTGATTAGTGAAGAATCCTCTCAAAGACTCACAGGAAGCTGGAGAACGTCATGGCAACTGAAATAACTGTAACTGAAGCGGAATCGACTGCTGAAGAAAAGTTATTTATCAGTACAGAATAAACCGTGTTTATAGACCAGAGGCAGTAAATAACACCGACACACCACTCTGTTTCTCTTAATAAAGAAGTAAAAACCGCTCGTGACACTGTGTGATCTAGCAACAATCCTAACTCAACCGGTTTGTTTTTCATTATCATTACAAACTAATTCATGCTCATGAAAAGTGCTGTTGTTGGGATTTGGAGAATTCAAATCAACCCCATTTTGAATAATACAAGTCATATAATAATAATAATAATAATAATAATAATAATAATAATAATTATACAGAGTTAACTTGGAGCAAGCACGGTTTGTTTGTTTGTTTGTTTGTTTGTTGTTGTTTAATCCTCATACACTCAACAGAAGTATACAGTAGACGTGGAAACAGTGGACCGGAAAAGAGAATAAACTTTCACACACTTACCCCTGAGCTACACAGAAACCCTCCCGCACCTCGTTATACATCAGGATACATTCATATCACGTTTGTTTCCGGATGTAAACTCACTTTTATGTCTTCCTGAACCCCAGGACTGCTTGGCGATGCTGGGACTCCGGATTATCGCCCGGCCCGCCGATTTTAAAGCGTCCATAACGTGTGGTCCTGATCGGGAGGACTGATCCCGCACTCCTCCGTCTCCTTCTCCTCAACCCTTCTCTTCGGTGTTCCAGACAGGGGGAAAACTTCTTCTTCTTCTACTTCTACTTCTTCTTCTTCTTCTCTCTGCCCCGTCTGGATTATTTTCCTCCCCTTTTTTGAAGCGAATCCAGCCTGGATAGACTAACATGCTCACCACACAGGGCAGGGCTCAATATGCAAATCAGCCAGGCGACGTAATGACGCAAGGGGATGTGGGCGGTGCTTAGTATGTTAATGAGTCCGGAATATAGGGTGTCCCAAAAGTCTCCATACATTAGAGGACTTCAACGCTTTCAAGCTAAATATCTTCCAGAACGTTTCATGCTTTAGTTTATATTCTATATCTGACAACAGAACATATTGAAATCGTTCTCGTGGCCGGATCGGGAAGCTGTCGCATGGTGTGCGATGGACTTTGACAGGAAACATGGCAAGCACGTCACACACGACACTTTTGTCAAAATTGTTAACAAATCCAAAAAGACTGGAAGTGTCGTGGACCGACCCGACCCGAGAAGAAGTGGACGCCCATGAACATGCGCTAACAAAGCCACAACCGATCATACACGATAACGTTAAAACTAATGTCGCGTGTTCGGGCTCTGAGCCGTCGAGGCATGGACTCCACAAGACCTCTGAAAGTGTGCTGTGGTATCTGGCACCAAGATGTTAACAGCAGATCCTTTAAATCCTGTAAGTTGCCAAGTGGGGCCTCTGTGGATCGGACTTGTTTGTCCAGCACATCCCACGGATGCTCGATCGGATTAAGATCTGGGGCCTTTGGATGCAAAGTCAACACTTTGAACGCTTTATTATGTTCCTCAAATCATTCCTGAACAATTTGTGCAGTGTTGCAGGGCGCGTTATCCCGCTGAAAGAAGCCACCGCTATTAGGGAATACCATTGCCATGAAGGAGTGTATTCACTTCACCGGTCAGTGGTTTTAATGTTGTGTAGTCACCTATGTATGGAGACTGTTGAGACACCCTGTAGTATCACACCAGCGTATATGTAAACTAGATGCATTTTAATGTGATCATTCTACAACAGTTAGTTCTGGTCCACTAACCTGATTGGACGAACAGCGGTTTGACAGTGCTTCTATTTAATATAACCGAACATGGGACGTTTCACCGTTTGTATCACTCCACTTGTCTGTAAAATTCCAGTTCTAATCAACAATTTCACTGAACAGTTAGTGACATCAGCAGACATGGCAAACAATACATTTCTTTATTAATATCATTTCTGACTTAGAACATAAAAGCTCGTCAGATGAAGATGAAATCATGGTGAGCTGGTCGACTTAGCGAGTGTGGCTTCTTCGGGATCTATATCTCCATATCCGTTCGTATAAACGTTAACATCATACGACTTATTTAGTTTCCTTTTTCAATCAAATACGTGCCGACATTTCTGAGATTATATACTCAACGATGACGATATGATTGTGATATTTGCTGCCTCTGACTTTGTAGCTATCTTTATTGTTGCAAAGGATAATAATAATAAAAAAAAGGTAATAAACACTAAGATCATGCATTTCTCCAATAAGCATTTGATAAGCATATTAAATTAGTTGATCACCACTTTATAAATGTTGCTGAATCATTTGCTTGCTTTAAACGCACCCGGAAATTTTGGAAAAAAAATGACGTCATGGCCGCAACGTCACTCTTTTGAACCGAGAGATTCCTCTTCCGCAAAATATGCAAGCTGCCAGAAGAAACGCTCCTGAGGTCTACGCGCAGCTAAAATTTCTTGCACCAGAGTTATTCATATTCACATCATGACTACAGATCAAATGGCGCTTCAAAAATATTCATCCCTGGAGACGCGCAGAAGTCTTCCGTCCACTCGACCTGAACCGAAATCATTCTGCATGAGTCATTTCCAGGAAACCCCAAAGAAAGACAGAGGACAAAAGACATGTGCAGGTCAATCAGCCCCAGAGGAACTGACGGAGCCAGGTGTCCAGGAGGGCGATTCCACCCAAGCCCCAGCTGTAAAGAAATAATCTTGAAATCTTCTTGTGAAGAAGAGAGAAATCTGTCTCTCACTTTCACTCAGGTCATTTAGTAAATGCCAGGCAGGAAGAATCCAGTCCTTCAACATTCCCGAGTTACGGCAAAGACTCGGTTCATCTAGGTAATAGCGTGGGACAGACTAAAGGACTAAAGCGCTGCTGCATCGCTCTCTTTACGCAAAGGTGAAGCGAGATGATCTCACTGGCGTCATTATCAGCGAGTAGTCGAAGTATTGTGGGTAATGTAGTACACCGGTAAAGAACACATTAACGAAAGAAGTTTCAACTAAAAATAAATAAATAAATAAAAATCCATGAGGAATTTCATTACAAAATAAACCTTGGACGTCGCTGAAGAGCTCACGGTTATTCTAAAGACTGATACGCAAGTCGTTCAAAGTGCTTTTAAATGACAGAGATTCAACGTGAACTCATCTAATAGCCTCCTCTGCTGAGCAAACAGAGCCGAGAGTCGAAAGGTTTAATTATTTCTTCTCGCCGGTTAAACACACTCTCTGAAAGACGGATTCAGCCTTGGAGCTTAAACACGGCGTGCTGCAATAATTGCATTGCAGTTTAATGCGAGAGCAAGCGAGCGAGAAAGAGAGAGAGAGCGTGAGAGAGGTGTACGAGTATGTGTGAAGTAAATTAAAGATACAGGAAGTGGAGAAATTCTTTCAATTATAGAACGTGCTTCTGGATGAACATTATCAATACATTTCCCCAGACACTCAATTAAGAGCAGCTTAGGAGGAAAAAGTTCATTTATAAACAGACCTGCAACAGTTTCACAAATCAGTGATTATGGAGTTCTCTCGCAGGTTACAGCTGTAACGAAACGGAACAGGCTTCCTCAAAAAGTCCTGAACTTTCTCCAGTCCTAATTAGAACTGTATGAAAAGGGAAACCCTCTGTTGCAGGTTTTAACCCAGAACCTTACGAGTTCCCGCTGAGAGAAACCAGAGAAGCCTTTAGGGTGCGAGATCCTTTTAGGCTAAGAATCCAGTTAGTTTGCCTTTCAATCCTCAAACACAAAGCATTATTCCTGAACCTGATCGGGACAGGCTGTCCAAATCAAATCTTAATGCTTCGCCTCATCCTTCATTCCTCTGTGTATTTAGGTTGCTTTTTTTCTCGTATTACTAAGCATTTAGACAAAATTATTTTATTCTTAAACCATACTGATGATTTTCTATGACTCTTTTATATATATATATATATATATATATATATATATATAAAAGAACTGATTCTGACACTGGAGACTCCTTCCATAAAGCTTTTCATTTGTTTCTTAATTATGACTATACACATTCTTCCTGCATCCATCTTTTAAAAATATTTTCTGGCCTGAGTTTCCCCCAAAAGCATCATTTTAACAGGTTCAATGCGATGCTCACTCGCTCTACCGTTTAACGATGGTCTTTGTGTTTGCGATGCATTTGGGGAAACTCTGCCCTGGTCAGATGGAGGGGATTCAGCTCTGCTGGCATATTTAACAGCTTGGACTAGCTCCTGCCGTACTTTGAATAAAAGCATCTGTTAAATGGTCTTTTTTTTTTTTTTGCTCTCACATCAGTCAGCAGGACTGATATTTATTTTTGTCTCCCACCATCTAATGGTTATCGTGAGCTCTATTTGAGAAGAAAACCTGCAAAAACAGTGTTAAAAAGGTCCCAAATCAAATCTTCCATCCTTCCCAGTCACACAGAGCAGACAACACAAAGACTTGCCAGGAAAAAAAAAACCCTTTTATTCCTTGAAAACCTCACAGAGTGAGAATGCAGCCACAGTAAGGTCTGAAGAAAGAAAGAGGAAGAGGTGACATCGGGTAAAGAACGCAAAACAAGTGCTTTCTTCTTTTCACTTGAAAATTTTCATTTTTTTTTTTTTTTTTCGTCCACGGACCGGTTAACTTCACCGTAGGCGGACGTTAACGTTCGGCCAACACCTCAGGGACGAACTGTCCATAATTTAAACACACACGCGCACTCCAAAAGAAAAAAAAAAAAAAAAAAAAAAACGACAACCATTGCTGATCACTAGAACACCACGTAGGATTCACTGGGGCTATCCCAATCTTAGTACTGAAAGAGCAATACAAACAACGGGCTTTTTCAAATCATTCAAATAATCAGAAGCCTTTCTTTCTCAAGACACCTTTATAAACACATTAAACCACACTAGAACATTCTGTAATGTTAAAATCTTCTTCCCATCTCAGCTGGATGAAGGTTCCAGCTTCATCTTACACACTGATGTTGCGGTTATCCCAGGGATCATCTGAGAAATACTCAGTAAGTGCTTTTATTTATTTATTTATTTATTTATTTAATCCACAGAAAATTGTGCCCTTTCCAACTGAACACTTGAGGTCCACTGGAAGGGTCTTGAGAAAGACGACAGGCTGGCTTTCCTCAACACCTGCGTCCTTAGCAGGGCGAGAACTCTGCAATACTGAGAACCAAATACTTTCCTATGCACAACAGCGCCATCGTGTGGCAACACCAACAAGACACTGAACTAGAAAATACACTCGAAGGTTCTGTTAGCTGCTTCTGTTTCCCAGCACATCACTGTAGAACAAAATCACAACCCTAGCTACTTGGCACTGGACTAAATTTTTGCATTTTTGTCAGATATAGAATTGCCTGGTCAATGGATTAATCTGGAATATTCTGGGACATGCTCAGGCTCGCCGTGTACGCTGCAAAATATCCATACCTTTTTGTTCCCCCACCCCTTCTAAGCTACTCTTCAAGCATTGTTTAATCAACAGTGCAACACAGGCCAAATAAATAGGCGTAAACAAGATTTCCGGGCCGAATCCGTATTCACGGTTGGAGAGATGGTGTTGTCGGGACAAAGGCTCCAGATCTGATCGGGAAACGGTTGTAAAAATGGGGCTCGAAGGATAGCAGGGGACAAAATCTTTCAGATTCAGCAATGTGGTCCTGTCTAAAGGCACTGGGGTATCTGACGGTTGGGCGCTTATTCAAATTTTTGAAATTTCAGTTATACCACTTTTTCGCACGCTGCTTTTACCATTATTAAATGGGCAGCGATTTAGTGAGAAGTTTGGGATCTCGTTTTACATCATCTTTTTTTCTGAAAAAAAAGAGAACGTTCTAATAAAGCGCTAAAGCTGTAAATCTGAGACTTTGTCCCTTCCTTTAAAAAAAGAAAAGAAAAAAAAAAAAAGAAAAAAATATATATTTAAGGCCAATAATGATGTACAGGAAAAGTAAAGTGAGAGCCTTTCCGTTTTTTGCACTAAAGACGGAAAAAAAACCCAAAATGCACGCCAACATCTGTGAGGTTTCTAGACATTTACAAGAAGAAAAAAAATCCAACAACAGCAGATTCCTACTCGGCGGGCGATGTCCCTTAAAAGTTTTTTTTGTCTCGTTTTTTTTTTTTTTTGTTTGTTTGTTTGTTTTTTTACTACAACAAATACAGTCACACAATACGACATCCTTCTGACCAGGCGAGAAATAGCAGTAGAAGAAGAAAGGAAAAGAAAAAAAAAGAAAAAACAACAACAAAAAAGTCCCCAAACATTCTGAAGGGGGCCAGGTCTGGGCCTATGAAGAGAAAGAAAATGAGAGAGAGAAAGAAAATGAGAGAGAGAGAGAGAAAGAAAAAGAGAGAAGGATGGATGGAGGGTATGGTGAGCTGGCGCAGGCATTCATTTTTTCAGGGGCTGGTAGACGGATGCGTTGGGGTCCAGGCCAGACGGACTGGTGTCCATGAACTTGGAGGAGTAGTGGGGGGTGACTGGGTTCATGTTGCTGGTATCTGTTGAGTAAGTGATGCTGGGCATGACTGCCATCACCTCGGCAATCTTCTGTTTCAGATCTTTTATCTCCTGATCTTTCTGCAGGATCTGACCTGGAAGAGGGAGAGGAACATGCGTCAGGGTTCTTCAAATCCAAACTCACCAAAAAACTCGAAAAGTTGTGTAAGGATACACAAATCCCGTTTTATGCTTATCGATACGATACTGATAAAGGGTACCGGTCAATAACGAATACTGACTTTTAGATGTCAGTATGCTGTAGCTGTTCTTATCCTTGATCCATTGCCGTGCTTAAGATACTACTACCATGCTTCTTAAATGCACTGTTGATTCATTTCCAGGTGTGTGTATTAATGCTCTAATACATCATCGTTTCTAAAGGAACAGCTTGCGCAAGTATGGTGGACGCGACACGTAAAAACGTGCGTTATCATTGATATGGTGAGATGTTTGTTTTAAAAGGTCTCCAGCGTCAGCTGAGCGGATAGTTTTCCGCCGACTGGAAATCTTACTAACTTTGTGAGAGAGAAATAAAAGGGAAAGACTGCTACTTGTTGCAAAACAGGCAACTATAAACGGATTAAAAAAATAGTCTGTCATTCTTTAATGAAATAAAACTGTTAGTGTTTAAGAGGAATTAAACACTTTGTGACGTGCAGTACCACATCACACCACAAGGGTTGATTCTTTCCCAGGAACTGAAGGTCCCAAAGTGGTTTATTCCTTACGTGTGGGTGCACTGGGACCTTGAACACAATGAGTAATGCCTATATATATATATATATATATATATATATATATATATATATATATATATATATATATATATATATAAAAAGTATAACAGCTAAATCCTGCTTTCCGAATCTAAAACATCCCATCGTTTTCGATCCTACACCCGAGCACGGACCTTGTGCGATCTCCAGCTGTCGCTTGGCGTCTCCGAGGGCAGAGAAGAGGTCCAGTTTGATTCTGGTCTCTGCACTCAAGCTGTTCTCCAAGTGCTGGGTCTTATCCTGCATGGCTGACAGTGCAGACATCAACACCTCGGTGTCCTTCTCATTCTCTTTATATTTATGCAGCTCCTAAAGAGAGACAGAACGTGTTTCAATGTTTCAAGTCATTTGCTTTCATATACCATTATTTTGGGGCATCTACGTGAACCTTGTGAATGATACTCACCTGGACTTTGAGCTCAAGCTCATGGATCAAGTCCTCTTTGACTTTAATGTCCAGCGTGAGTTTCTTACACTCTGTCTCCAGCTCGGAGATCCTCCTTCTTAGAGACTCTGTGCACTCACCTCTGGGGGTGGGGGGGGGGGTGGTGAAGAAAAAGAAGAAGAAGATAGACCTCTTGAGAGACACACATGGCTCAGACAGTGGTATTTCAGCCAGACGTGCGTGGAAATAAACGGACTGGGAAGTATTAAAAGAAGAAGTCAAGCACGAAAATTAACTCCGGCCTCGCCCTGCGAATGAAGGAGTTTGTGTCCTGTTGGAAAAACCCTGGCTGGTCTGATCAAAATCATTTTAAACTGCAAAAACACTGGAGATCTGTCAGAACCTGAGCAAAAAGGTGTACAGCTGCAATCAAAATTATTCAACCCACACTGCAAATCAGGTTTCTTGTGAAAATTTAATTTGGGGAAAACCACCTGAAGCATTCGCTTCAATCACTTTTGTTTGGTTTGTTCACTGCAACAAATTAAAGTCTGTAAATTTAAACAATAAACCTGATTTGCAATGGGGGTTGAATAATTTTGATTGCAGCTGTATTACAGGAGATACCGGTTTAATTCACTACTTTGTTTCTGAAATCTTGCGACACCCATAAACACACAATACTTCCACAAGGCATTTAACTTACTGGGAATGGTTTGGGAATGTAATGATTGTAAATGAACCGAGTTAGCTGAAGGGCGCAGAACAAAGGCTCTGGCATAACGGCGCGACGCAGTGTACCTGGATGCGGCTGCGAGGGCTACGGCTCTGGCCGCCGTGGCTTCCTCCAGCTTCTTACGTTTCTTCTCCTCCGCCAGCTGCCTCTCTGCAGCCGCTCGTGCCTCCTGCTCCACCTTCAGACGCTTCTCCATCTGCCCCAGCGTCTGTTTATCCTTTTGTTTTGCCTGCACGGCGTTATGGAGCCTGAAACAAACCAAACACGCATGCACGACTGTTATGCGTCTATATGAATGCATATAAGCAAGTGGACAAAAGCGGTGAGGATATTTCCTCACTTGTTCTGTAGCAGCTCGTTGTCCTGACGGAGCTGGCTGAGTTCGGAGCGGACGCTGCGTTCTGACGTGCCCAGAGATCCCAGCTGGCTGCGCAGCTCCTGCTCAGTCTGCCTGCTCGCTTGCAGCTCAGCCTTCAGCTTCTTCACGTCCTGCTCCAGCCTGGGGTTGAAAGAGAGAGAGAGAGAGAACAAAAAAAAAAAAAGACAGAATCACACAATTATTTATTACAGTATTATTATGACTATGTAATTATACTCAATGTATAAATTCCTTAATTAATAAAAACAAATCAATAGTGAGCTTAGGTAAAGTTTGCCAAAAGAACTGGACCAAACAGGAATCGGTCCAAAAGACAAATGGACTAACAGGTGGAAAGGCAAGCTAAGAGCTTTGATATGTAAAAATACATTAAATACAACCCTCATAGCCTCGAGAGATAATTACAGACTAACCATTACATCGAAACGTTCATAGCAACAAAAGTAAAAGTTTAGGAAACCCAGGCTGCTGTATATTTGTGAATAACGATATGATCGCGCATGCCTGCGCGGGTTTTACCTGACCAGCGCCTCAGGCTTGCCGAGCTGGTTATTAGGGATGCAGTTATCTGTCGGGTCTCGGTGCCCCCCTTTCCCTCCGCACTTCTGCTTCTTCTCGCCCTTCCCCGACGAGGAAGGAGGTCCTGTCGAGGACGGCACGCTGCCGTTGGCCGTCCCGTGGCCACGCGGTGACGAGTTACCCCCGACCCCGCCGCCTGCGCTGGCGTTTTTGTGATTTTTCGAGGAGGTGGAATTAGAGGAAGAGGACGAGCACGACGACGAAGAGTTGTCCTCCTTCAGAAGCAGGTTCTCGGTGCTGCCCAGCAGCTCGGAGCTGCTCAGTCTCTTGCTGTTCACATTGTTCTCCATGTACTCCAGCTCCTGTGCTTTATTATAGTCCGCTACGGGCAGGATACTGCTGTGATGGTTCTGGTTCTGATTATGTTGTTTCTTAGACTCGCCCTTGCCTCGCTCTTTCTCGCGGTACTCCAGCTCTGGTAAAGTATTCGATGCGGGCTTCTTGCCGCCGGCGGAGCCGTTCTGAGCTGCGGGGGGCGAGTCGGCGTCGTGCGCACTTTTAGCTGCCGCTGCCGGGAGAGCACAGTTTCGAGTTTAGACTCTGGTTGTCCAGGTCTATAACCGCATACATCTACCTTCTATAAATACTAAACACATCATAACACTTACCCTCCTCGGCCTCTCTCTCTTGTTTCTGCAGCATTTGCTGTTCTGGCGGTAGGGCCTGCTGGAGGAGCTGCATGTAGAACTCGTTCTCCTTCTGCACCTCCTTCTGCTTGCGCAGACGCATCTTGTAGCTCACGTAGCTCTTAAAGCCGAAGCCCAGCGTCACCACCGGGTATCCGATACTACAGAGATGGATTAAAAGCGTTCGGAGACAAGTCATGAACAAATCATTAAGATGCCTGTACGGTTAATATTAAACTCGACCGTCCATTAAATCATAAGAATCGCTGGAAAAGGAAATGTAAAGTTTGATCGTTTAAATCCGGCCAACTAATTCTTTAAATGTCACGCTGAATGCAGGTCATTTGTGGGTTAATGAATACGTTACATTTCATTTACGGTTTTCAGAACCACCGTGTGAAACGAGAGCGCCCCGGCGAGCGTCTTATCTGCTTAAATTCCCATCAGACCGAGCAATCAAGAACATTAACATAATACCTTTGTGACACCCAATTATAAAATACATTGTTATAATGAGACGCTTTCCAAATTAGACCAAGTGTAAATTCTGTAGGTTTTTTTTTATTTTTAGAATATTCTTTTAAAAAAAAACAACCAATATTCATGATTTTTGAGTAAAAAAAAAAACAACAACTATATAACATTTATCACAGTATCAGGTTTCAGTTCTTCAATGAGTTGTTGGAAAATCGAGGTACTTTTTTTTTGGACTTTCCACATTCAGTCTTGTTCCATAATGTTTTCTCTTCCTCCGACTTTAGAGAACAAAGACTCATCTTCACGACTCATGACTGCAGTCGCTTCTGTTTGGTGTTGAATCCCTGATGTATAATCGGGTTAAAAATAAATTAAAAATTTTAAATAAATTTTTTTTTTTTAAAAAAAGGATGTTTTTCCTGCCGTTTCTCTTCGTTTTGGGAGGTGCATGAGAGTGAGTAATCGAGAGCGCGGGCTCACCCGACACGACTAACTTCAAGTTTGGTTCATTTGTTCATGCATTAAAAATTGCTGGAAAACTGCAACAACTAAGTGGTCCAGCCCGTACAAGAGTTTTGTTTGCGATTGTTGCGGCCAAAAAGTTCTGCCGCAGAACAAAAAGTACATGGGGGTGGAGTCAGACCCGATCCTGCTCCACCTTCCGGGGTGGAGTCAGACCAAAAGTTCAAAGGGGTGGAGCGTGTTTCGGGGTGAATAACTGTGTTTAACGTGTTCTGTTGTGTTGTACAGCATGGCGTGGTTTAGAATTATAAGAGGGATTGGATGGGATCCAGCACCTCCCCCTGGACTTTTGGTTCGGCACCATGTCAGCTGCAGCTGGTAATTTTCCATGTGGAGCCAGACTCAAGCCCCACCTTCCACTTAGGTGTGAATCATGTTCCTATTTGCCTGCTCTTTGTCCGTGCTATTTGGTGAGACATTCCTCTAAAATTACACCACCTTCCGAATACAAACGGATGACCTGGATGTCGACAGGCAGTGTGGTGAAGTCATTGTTGAAAACAGAAATGAGGCGTGTCACTCTGACTGACTCAGGTCCCCGACCGGTTTCTTACCAGTGTGCTGCGAAGGGACGACACAGATCCACATGAAAGTCCTTCAGATCTTTGAATCTTATGGCTGCCTCGATATAAACGAAGAGGATCCACAGGGACACGGTGGGGAGGCAGACCCCTCTTTCTGTACACACAGGAAGATCAAGGCAATTTATATAAAACCCATACAACACACACTCATGCCTCTCATATCTTATAGGGATTTTCCAGAGCACATTCACAAACAAGAACAATCCCCACACAAGCCAGAGGTACTTTCAGACTATTTCAGTCATGACTGTAAAAGTTCAATATAGAGTACGTTTGTCGAATTAGCCAGCTCCAACAAAATACTACATACAACAACAAAATACTTTTTTTTTTCTTTCCCCCTGTTAAAAATAAATAAATAAATAAATAAATAAATAAATAAATAAATCACACTGATGTTAACAAGCCCATTAACGGTGTAAAAAATGAGTGCTTTCGTGTTTTCCATCAAAACTAAATTACACCCGTTCTTCGATTTTCTCCTGCTGACCTATTTGAAACACAGTCTAGGTGAGGACAAACAAGACCAAATGCTATTCTGTCACACTGACACGAATCACCAGGTTTATTACTCTCAGCTGAGAGCCGTTCTGCTTTCATTTGAACATCTTTACCAAGCACAGGATGATACCCGCATCCGAAATGTTCTCCGTAACCGTGGATCTACCGCCTCATTCATGAAACGCGTTCATAAAGTCTCTGAAATATCATTTTCTGTTTTCAGCTGAGCCACAAAAGCACACGCTGTGTTAGGTTACTAGCGCGTTGCTCTGTTCACACCGACTCTGTAGAGTCCAGACGCGCATTAAAGCCCTGACTCGGTGATTTTGGATTAAAGCGTTTCAAAGTAAAGCGGCGCACGCTTTTTTAAAAGCTCAGCTGATTAGCTGAATCCTTATTAATGGGTTTGTTTTATTGTGTTTTTAATATTATTGAAGAGCTTCTTGTTTAGAAATATAAAAATAACCACGGTTAACCACAGAAAATGGAAACACTGCCCCTGAATACAGCATGATATTTAATACAGAGATCAGAGAGCTGGCTTCCAGGGTTATCTGCCTCTCCGTCTCTCTCTCTCTCTCCCCCTTTATCTGTGACTGTGTCTGTCTCTCTCTCTCCCTTTATTTCTGTCTGTCTCTCTGGCCAACTCAGTGTCTGTCTCTCTGGCCAACTCAGTGTCTGTCTCTCTGTCTCTGTCAGCGTGTCCCCCCCCCATCTCTGTCGGCGTGTCCCCCCCCATCTCTGTCGGCGTGTCCCCCGTCTCTGTCGGCGTGTCCCCCACCTCTCCGTCTCTGTCGGCGTGTCCCCCCCCTCTCCGTCTCTGTCGGCGTGTCCCCCCCCTCTGTCTCTGTGTCCCCCCCTCTCTGTCTCTGTGTCCCCCTCTCTGTCTCTGTCGGCGTGTCCCCCCCCCCCGGTCTCTGTCGGCGTGTCCCCCACCTCTCCGTCTCTGTCGGTGTGTCCCCGTCTCTGTCGGCGTGTCCCCCGTCTCCGTCGGCGTGTCCCCCACGTCTCCGTCGGCGTGTCCCCCCCTCTGTCTCTGTCGGCGTGTCCCCCCCTCTCTGTCGGCGTGTCCCCCCCTCTCTGTCGGCGTGTCCCCCCCTCTCTGTCGGCGTGTCCCCCCCTCTCTGTCGGCGTGTCCCCCCCTCTCTGTCGGCGTGTCCCCCTCTCTCTCTCTCTGTCGGCGTGTCCCCCTCTCTCTCTCTGTCGGCGTGTCGCCCCCCCCCTTTGTCGGCGTGTCCCCCCCCCTCTCTTTTTGTCGGCGTGTCCCCCCCCTCTGTCTCTGTCGGCGTGTCCCCCCCCTCTGTCTCTGTCGGCGTGTCCCCCCCCTCTGTCTCTGTCGGCGTGTCCCCCCCCTCTGTCTCTGTCGGCGTGTCCCCCCTCTCTGTCTCTGTCGGCGTGTCCCCCCTCTCTGTCTCTGTCGGCGTGTCCCCCCCTCTCTGTCTCTGTCGGCGTGTCCCCCCCTCTCTGTCTCTGTCGGCGTGTCCCCCCCTCTCTCTCTCTGTCGGCGTGTCCCCGCCCCCCCTCTGTCGGCGTGTCCCCCTCTCTGTCTCTGTCGGCGTGTCCCCCTCTCTGTCTCTGTCGGCGTGTCCCCCTCTCTGTCTCTGTCGGCGTGTCCCCCTCTCTCTCTCTGTCGGCGTGTCCCCGCCCCCCCTCTGTCGGCGTGTCCCCCTCTCTGTCTCTGTCGGCGTGTCCCCCTCTCTCTCTCTGTCGGTGTGTCCCCGCCCCCCCCCTGTCGGCGTGTCCCCCCCCTCTCTGTCTCTGTCGGCGTGTCCCCCCCTCTCTGTCTCTGTCGGCGTGTCCCCCCCTCTCTGTCTCTGTCGGCGTGTCCCCCCCTCTCTGTCTCTGTCGGCGTGTCCCCCCCTCTCTGTCTCTGTCGGCGTGTCCCCCCCTCTGTCTCTGTCGGCGTGTCCCCCCCTCTCTGTCTCTGTCGGCGTGTCCCCCCCCTCTCTCTCTGTCGGCGTGTCCCCCCCCTCTCTCTCTGTCGGCGTGTCCCCCCCCCCTCTGTCTCTGTCGGCGTGTCCCCCCCCCTCTGTCTCCGTGTCCCCCCCTCTGTCTCTGTCGGCGTGTCCCCCCCTCTGTCTCTGTCGGCGTGTCCCCCCCCCTGTCTCTGTCGGCGTGTCCCCCCCCCCTCTGTCTCTGTCGGCGTGTCCCCCGCCCCCCCCTGTCGGCGTGTCCCCCGCCCCCCCCTGTCGGCGTGTCCCCCGCCCCCCCCTGTCGGCGTGTCCCCCGCCCCCCCCTGTCGGCGTGTCCCCCGCCCCCCTCTGTCGGCGTGTCCCCCCCTCTCTGTCTCTGTCGGCGTGTCCCCCCCTCTCTGTCTCTGTCGGCGTGTCCCCCCCTCTCTGTCTCTGTCGGCGTGTCCCCCCCTCTGTCTCTGTCGGCGTGTCCCCCCCTCTCTGTCTCTGTCGGCGTGTCCCCCCCTCTCTGTCTCTGTCGGCGTGTCCCCCCCTCTCTGTCTCTGTCGGCGTGTCCCCCCCTCTCTGTCTCTGTCGGCGTGTCCCCCCCCTCTCTGTCTCTGTCGGCGTGTTACCCCCCCTCTCTCTCTGTCGGCGTGTCCCCCCCCTCTCTCTCTGTCGGCGTGTCCCCCCCCCTCTGTCTCTGTCGGCGTGTCCCCCCCCCTCTGTCTCTGTCGGCGTGTCCCCCCCCCCTGTCTCCGTGTCCCCCCCCTGTCTCTGTCGGCGTGTCCCCCCCCTCTGTCTCTGTCGGCTTGTCCCCCCCCCTGTCTCTGTGGGCGTGTCCCCCCCCCTGTCTCTGTGGGCGTGTCCCCCCCCTCTGTCTCTGTCGGCGTGTCCCCCCCCCTCTGTCTCTGTCGGCGTGTCCCCCGCCCCCCTCTATCGGCGTGTCCCCGCCCCTCTCTGTCGGCGTGTCCCACGCCCCTCTCTGTCGGCGTGTCCCCCCCTCTCTGTCTCTGTCGGCGTGTCCCCCCCTCTCTGTCTCTGTGGGCGTGTCCCCCCCCTCTGTCTCTGTCGGCGTGTCCCCCCCCTCTGTCTCTGTCGGCGTGTCCCCCCCCCTCTGTCTCTGTCGGCGTGTCCCCCCCCCTCTGTCTCTGTCGGCGTGTCCCCCCCCTCTGTCTCTGTCGGCGTGTCCCCCCCCCTCTGTCTCCGTGTCCCCCCCCTCTGTCTCTGTCGGCGTGTCCCCCCCCCTCTGTCTCTGTCGGCGTGTCCCCCCCTCTGTCTCTGTCGGCGTGTCCCCCCCCTCTGTCTCCGTGTCCCCCCCCTCTGTCTCCGTGTCCCCCCCCTCTGTCTCTGTCGGCGTGTCCCCCCCCCTCTGTCTCTGTCGGCGTGTCCCCCCCCTCTGTCTCTGTCGGCGTGTCCCCCCCCTCTGTCTCTGTCGGCGTGTCCCCCCCCTCTGTCTCTGTCGGCGTGTCCCCCCCCCTCTGTCTCTGTCGGCGTGTCCCCCCCCTCTGTCTCTGTCGGCGTGTCCCCCCCCCTCTGTCTCTGTCGGCGTGTCCCCCGCCCCCCCCTGTCGGCGTGTCCCCCGCCCCCCCCGTCGGCGTGTCCCCCGCCCCCCTCTGTCGGCGTGTCCCCCGCCCCCCTCTGTCGGCGTGTCCCCCGCCCCCCTCTGTCGGCGTGTCCCCCGCCCCTCTCTGTCGGCGTGTCCCCCGCCCTCTCTGTCGGCGTGTCCCCCCCCCTCTCTGTCGGCGTGTCCCCCCCCCTCTCTGTCGGCGTGTCCCCCCCCCGTCTCTGTCGGCGTGTCCCCCCCTCTCTGTTTCTGTCAGCGTGTCCCCCCCTCTCTGTCTCTGTCGGCGTGTCCCCCTCTCTCTCTCTGTCGGCGTGTCGTCCCCCCCCCCCTTGTTGGCGTGTCCCCCCCCTCTCTCTTTGTCGGCGTGTCCCCCTCTCTCTCTCTTTGTCAGCGTGTCCACTTGCACTATCTATTTCCTGGCACTCATTAGCATGACACTCCTGAGCCATCAGCAGGTCTAGACACGGTTTTCTCAAACAGCCTTCACTTTCTATTCATCACACTGACATCCAAACCAGTGAACACACAGCTGTCATTAGCCTTTCTGCTGATGTGTGTGAAACAAGCACGGACTGATCGGGTCTGATCTGATCTGCACTGTGTTCAGTTTAATTATTACTCCACTGTTAGGTGTTATTATCAGGTAGATCTATACTGCTCGCTTTTCTTTTTTTAAAGTCATGGCAACAAACTAATTTTCCATTTTTAGGTGTCAAGTAAATTTTAGATTTTAGAGACGTAGCCAACGTGGGACAAACTTTTTGAAATGTCTGTCTACAGATTTCTCAACTATAACCATTTTAATAATAATAATAATAATAATAATAATAATAATAATAATAATAATAATAACAATAATAGAGAACATTACATCCATTAAAATTCAGCTCAAGAAAGACGTGGAAGAAAGGGTGAATAAAAAAAAGATAGGAAAAGGAAAGAACCATAAAACAGAGAAAAGAAAAATATAATAGAAATTTTAAAAATAAATAATTTATTAAAAAAGTATCCATGCAATAAATATGTAATTAAGTTAACACAAACACAACACAAATGAAATAAATATAAAGAAATAACTGCTGACAAAATACGTGTCTCTCTCTTTCCCCTGTCTCTCTCTCACCTCTACCCCTCACTGTCTCTCTCTCCATGTATGTCTCTCTCCCCCTTTACTCTCAATGTCTCTCTCTCACCTCTATCCTATCCATCTCTCGCTGTCTCTCTCTCCCTCCAAGTCTCTCTCTTACCACAACCCTGTCCATTCTTTGCTCTCTCCTGGCTCTCTCCATGTCTCTCTCTGTTGGTCTCTCTCCCACACTCTCCCTCTACCCCCTCAATCTCTCGCTGTATGTCTGTCTCTCTATGTCTCATTGTCTGTCTCTATCTCTCCCTCTACCCCGTCCATCTCTCACTGTCTCTCTCTATACCTCCATCTGTCTCTCTCTCTAACTCCCTGTTCTAGCTCTCCCTCTCTCGCACAATCTCCCCCTACACTGACCATCTCTCGTACTCTCTCCCTCTCTCTATCTGTCTCTCTCTCTCTTTGTGCGCCACGGTCCATGTGGCTTTTTAATCAAGTTCTCATTGTCACTGTAACATCTATTTTTAGCTGCTAAACATTTAGATAGGAAGCTATCCTTCTCCGCAAGCTAGGAGTTATGTACAACAGATGGTGAAGCATTTCACACACTACTGAGTAGAACTGGAAAATCATTAGACATGCATCACTTCTCTGCCATCATTCATTTGAATGGTCTTTATTATTAGTATTTTTTTAAATGATCTTTTGTTTGAGCTTTATTGTTAGTAAAACGTCTCTACTTCACCTCCAATTCCTTGCATTTCCATTCAGAATTTCACAAACGCACGAAAACAACACATTACTCATCGCTTTGCTGGTTAATCTGGCCAAATAAACATGTCTTGGCTTACATACGTATGTGTGTATGTGTGTGTGTATGTGTGTATGTGTGTGTGAGACGAGGGCTTCTACGGTCACATATTGCTTTTCTAGTTCTGCGGTTTTTACATGCTCATGAATGATTAAACAAAAGATGAGGAGGCTCCAACTGCCTGGAGCAAAATTTGCACAAGTGACACTTTGACAAAACCACTGAACATCACACTGTGAAAAAAAACAAAACAGCAGCAAACCACAAGCGTTCCTACTTTCTCTCTCTCTCCCCTCTTTTTTTCTTTTTATTAAACAAACAAAATTCAGCTGCTGACTTTTCCGTGTGAACGACTTTATATATCGTATGAAACATGGTGTGTTGATGTTACCTGTGTGCCAGACATACTGCACCCACACGTACGTGCTGGCAGCGAAGAACAGCCACTGCACGGGGATGAAGAGCAGGCATATGATGTCGGATGTAAACGCCACACACACAAAGAACACTGAGAAAGCCTGAAAGAAAAGATGTTTGACAGTCTGCATAACTCGATGCAACATTAAACTGTCGCACGTGTGGTGTATTTAAAGATGTCGAGATAAAATCGGGGCTTTTCATGTGATCGGGGGAAATCGCTCACCAGGCCCTGATATCTGAAGGAGTCGTACACGCTCCGGATGAAGAGCCAGAAGGGCCAGAGGTACTCGAACCGGAACTCCAGCACAAAGTCGGCCAACAGCACTAGCGCCCAAACCACCAGGAACTTCAGGTATAGGAAGGTGCTGAGACACAAGGAGAGAGAGAGAACAAAACAAACACAACACCACATAATTATCGTCATTATGTACTTTAATTACTGGAAGTGTTCTCAGGAGCACTGCGACACTACCAGAAGTTACATACTACTAGCTCAAACAAGAGCGGGGCTAGTATTAATAACCAATCAGAATTGAGTATCAACTGTGAGTTTCTGGAAGTACAAACGCTGTTCATTTTTGCCATCGAGAATACACGACACACCGTGCACTACGATCGGTTATCGCCAAAAATCCACACCGATAGTTCCCCCCGGTTTCGTCCGTTACGGGTTTGCTGTATTTTACAGGACATAAAATAAAAACAAAATAAAAAGCTAAATTAATACCATCAATAACAAATTTTGTTGTGTTATTTGAAGTGTTTTTTGGGGCGGGGGGGGGGGGGTATTCATTTTGGATGTCTATTTTTATTTGGAGTGTTGCTTTTTGGTTCAGTTTGGATGTACACCTTTTATTTACTTTAATATTTATTAATATACTTTTAAATATCAAAATGGTGGCAACGGTAACGCCGCTTTGCCACACTGGTGATTATTTTCCCATAAACAGCACACCGTATGGTGTTTTATTTCCACACAAAACACAAGCAAAGGTCTAAAACCCACACTACACACTGTCTCTGTGTGTGTGTGTGTGTGTGTGTGTGTGTGTGTGTGTGTGTGCGCGCGCACACATGTCATTACTCTCCAGGCGTGGTGTTAATACACAGAAGGTGAAGCAGTGACTTGCAGAGCCAGAATGATGGCATACCTGTGCATTATTATTATTATTATTATTATTATTATTATTATTATTATTATTTTTATTTTCAGGCTATCAAGCAGTTATGATTACAAAAGGACAAAAAGCAATTAAAATATTTTCTAGATGTATACCTGGTGGCCTTCTCACACAGATCAGGCAGGCATGACTCCTGACTAAATACCCAATGCTTGGAATTTTAATGGACGTGATGCGAGGTGTGATTGTAGAAGATGAAATGAATCTGGTCTGAAAACAAAAGTCGACAAAAAGAAAGGCATGTGCATTGTGTGTAGTGTTGCGTTTGGTCCTAAAGCTGAAATAACCAAACATTACTCCAGTCAGAAATGAACAAAAAACAAACAAACAAACAAACAAGCTTTACTTGCTTAAAACACTTCAATGCCTCAGCGACGTTAACACGAATGATTCGAAACGCACGAAGCCGTTGCTGATCACGTCTGGTTTCACGCCAAATCAATCACACCTTTTTAAACACACAGTTTCACTTCTTTATTGTAATCTTCCTGTGTGTGTGTGTGTGTGTGTGTGTGTGTGTGTGTGTGTACACAATTCATGAGGTTTTGCATGACACATTTACATACTGCATTTATTAATGTTAAACGGTTTCCACAAACTGTCAGACTGTGGTAACGTTATTACATTTGTTTCCATGGTAACTCCAGTCAACGCGGATTAATCTCACAAGAGTTTAAGCGGAGCTACGAGATTTTATACCTTCGTGCGATTGAGCTACAAAGTGGGAAAAATAAACATGGATGCGTCCTTGTACATCTTTTGTCAGCGACGTTATATTCTTAACAAGAGAAGATGTGAAAATCACCATGAACGTGAATCCAGACGTAAAATCCGCACGCATTTATTTACTTTATCTTATTTACGGAACTTGGCAGACGCCCTTATCCAGAGCGACTTACGTTCATCTCATTTATACACGTGAGCAGTTGAGGGTTAAGGGCCGTGCTCAAGGGCCCAGCAGTGGCAGCACTGGGATTTGAACTCACGACCTTCTGGTGAGAAGTCGCGCAGAAAAAAAAAAAAAGAAAAAAAGAAAAGAAAACTCCGCATGAATAAATATTGAACCGGTCGTTTGCTGGTTTCCTTTGAACTCACGCGAACACACCGCACTCTAATACGATCAAACTCTTTATACTAAAGTGAACAAACGTTTGTTTCACACCACGATCTGCTACAGCAACACGACAATTTAAGAAATGTACAGATGGTTCTTAGGAAACTGGTCAAAGCGAATGAATGAGCCAATAAAGGAGTACAGTTTGTTCACACTGTACTTCATTGAAAGAGAAACACAGCGGCTGGGAAACGAAATGCGCTCGGTCTGCACGTTAAAACACCGGGGAAACACAACGACGCCAAAGGATTCAACTGAAAGTGTTTAAATGTGGTAATGAAAAAAAGGAAGCGACCAAAGACAGCCCCAGGCCCCACACACACACACACACACACACACTACAATGATGCTTCTCTGTTATTACACACATTGTCAATGAGGACGATTAAAACAGCAATACAACAGTAACCACATGCAGATGTTACTAAGGCCAGGGGCGCTCGGAGAAACCGGAGAAAGTCTGTCCAACATCGGACGCACGACCAGGGCTCCCTCGCTCAGTACGCCACTTTTCTTCCCAGCTGCGCTAGTTCACTCGGTACGTTTACATGGACAAGGATAAGCCGATATTAACCTGATTAAGACGATACTCTGATTAAGAAACTTGCATGTAAACAGCGATTTCTGATTACCTTAATTCGACTAAAGTCATACTCGAAGTAAACACAAAGCGAATTAAGACATGTGGAATATTCCTGTTTTAGTCGCGTTACAGACATGTACACACCTTAATCACACTATTAACATCGTGTGGGAGTTTTCACCGCATTTTGTGAAAGGACACGTACACACACGGCAGCGCTCAACCCTCTGATGGCAAACAAGAGAACATGGCATGACTTACTTACTATATAAAAGGCGAAATACATGCATTTCAGCTATTATATAGACGGTAAGTACGCGGTTTGGGATGCAGCCCACGGCTTCAAGCCGTGGGCTGCGCTTTACTTCGGTATAAAGACACTCGAAGGAGCACTTGTTTCTATTGTCGAATCCAAAGCAAGGTCTCACTGTGTTTTAAAATTAAACCCGAAAAGGCACACAACGCGCCTCGTTTATCAACCTTCTATTAAGCGTAACCCGAACCGAACTAGAACTTTCCGCCGCATTTCGCATTTGCAGTTTCTCAAACGCGGATTTTCTTCATACTCGCGTGCATGTGTCGATCACCTGTGAAGGGCACGGTGCGTCCCCGATACAGTTCATTTGCATATAGCGACGCCCACAAAACTCCATAAGAGGTCTCGGTGCGCAGACAGCTAGGAGGAAATGAACGGTCAGGGTAAAGCCTTAAAAGGCAGAAGTGGAAGTTATTTTGAGTTGCTTCAATGCCAATAAAATATTTAATATAATACTGATAACAATAACAACAAGAATAAGCAAGCACTACATCTTTCACCAGCTAAGGTTGTTTTTCTTGTTTACGGCGGAGACAAACCGGCCCGTCCTCCTTTGACACGCCGCCGTTTCTTTCATCCGAATTCGAAAGATCGGTTTTATTTGTGCGAGTTTGTGTTGGTTCGTTTCTTCACTTTTATGTTCTGAAATTAATGACTGGTTTTTACAAAATGCTCTCGATTTCGAAATCCATTCATACCACGACATTTTTTGACTAAAATTTATCACACTGTAAAAAACAACAACAACAACAACAACAACAAAAGCCCATCCCTACTTGTGCGCACAATAAAGATTTAAGGAAATGTCCTCAAACATAATCGACCTCTTTAAATATTACTCATTTTATTGGATTTATTTCATTAACTTTTTTTCTTTTAAATCCTGAACTTTTCACACGCCGGACTGGAACACTGTGATGATCCACGTTCAAACCATTCTCTATAATATTGACATTGATTTTAATAAAACTGTACATAAATTTAAATTAAATCACCTAATCTTTTTTTTTTTTAAATAAAGGTATTATGCTTTGGAGTAGAACATTACCTTCCTATAAGAAACACATTAAAATATTTAACAGTTATTCAATTCACATCACTAGAAAATTGGTTAACAAATTTTTTTTTTTTTTTGGAAAAACACTCATTTAGGGGACGTGTGTAGTGCACTAATGAGGGTGCAGAAGAATGAACAACTTCCTATAAGAAACCCTTTGATCCCAACCATCTGATCCCATTCAATTCAAAGAGGTTTACAGTTTAGGATAATCATAAATAATATCTAGAACAACTTGGACAGCGTTTGATCGTCATGTCTAACATTTAAAAGCTCACTTTTTTTGCTGAGTGTAGTGCACTAGGTAGGGAGCACAAGCGCTTATTTGACATGGAGCCATTCGGGAATTGTTCCTCTTGTATAATAACGTACGTACGTACAAACATACATACTTACAGCTAGGTTAACTTAAAATGTAATAAATTCGTACACGTTGTATGATGATGTGGGATGAGGGATGAGGAATGAGGAACGAGGGCCTGGCCCTGCCTACCAGAAGCTAATTAAATTAGCTAGCTAACTCAGAGAACGGCTAAACGCGTTTTCTTAACCCACCCAGTTTTAGACAACCCCGCCCCTTACACATGAACTCTTTCTGATTGGACAGCGATACTGCGTACAGATGGCTATCCAATCGCATCACGAAAAGCGGTGAAGTACTAGCCAATCGCGTACATGGAGGCGGGGTTTGTCTGAATACGGGTGTGAGGGGAAAAATAACGTCAGCTAGCTACCGTGGCTGCAAATGACTTAGCCAAACAACGTTAGCAAGTCAGTGTGAAGCTAAATGGTATATACAGAGCTAGTAGTGACCGCGCTGTCAGTTAGAAATGACACCGGAGCCCGTCATGCCGAAAAGGTTAGCCCGTTCACAGGCTAACAGCTCGGACGCTGAGGGTTAGCCCCTACCTGCCGTATATGCCCTCGGTGATTCGGTTCCGTTTTAACGGCCGCCGGAGTTTGCTGCAGTCCGCATTGCGCCGCTTCATCCTCCTTCCCTTCGCTTAGGCGTTTTAATACCTAGCGTAATATGGTCCAGTTTTTCGTCTCGGTCCAGCGGAACAACATTGAAGTCCCCCAAAAAGAAAATAGCTAGCTAGGGTTAGCTAGCTAGCTATCGCTGTTGTTGTTATTATTATTATTATTATTTAAACCCGACTGGAAACAAAGAAATAAATAAAAAGCCTCGCTGGAAGACCCTCCTCTTTTCTCCTCGCGACGCACGGCAGCCTCAAAGACACGCGCGAGCCAGTTGATGGACAGCCGCACGAACCAATCCCCTCCGAGCTCGGTCAGATTCGCGATCACATCGATTGATTGATAGCTAAAGCTGGAAACGTCGCGCTGGGCTAATATAAGCAGCGCCTTGTGTTGTCACGGCCCACAAAAAAACCCCTGATATCTGACAACCTTAGAGACAACCTTTTTCCGCTCCACCAATCTTTTTCTTTGTGGACAAATCAGGTAGTGACAACCAGCCAATCAGATGGCAGCATAGGCGGGTCTTAGTGTCGGCCGCCCAATAAAGTCGCCAAGGGGGTGGGGTCGATAAAACTTACGCTGTTCTCCTAGAAAATGCGTCTCTACATACGCTGTTGGCGTACACGTGAGCTTTTGACAGCCGACAACAATAGAAATATTTCACACAAAAACAAATTGCAGCGTCTAATAACGACAATAATGCACAACCTGAGTAATGCGTCTGAGTTAAATAAAAAAAAAGGTATTATTCATGATTTGATAATTGTCTTTCTACTAATAAAAATAACAGGTAATATATTATAATAAAAATAAAGAATATATTACATTCTAGACAATATTTTACAGTGCATTTTTATACGGGTTTTCTCATTGAACAGTAACATGCAAAAGGCACTTAAGGAATATTATACATTAGATATTTAGATATTGACCACAATAATCTACAAAGAGTGAGAATTATTGGTACAAGACATAATTAGGGGTCCAAGCACTGAAGGCTGTACAACCCTATTGTTTTTGTTAAGCTTTGTTTTTCTTATTCTTTTAAAATTGCCTCCTCTAAAAGGCAAAACAAACAAACAAACCGCCTTTTGGATTATTTAGTTCCCTGTCCACTCAAATCTGTGATAATTTACACAATATGTGAACTAGTTGTTAGTTATTAACATCATTTTTAATTAACATAATTTTGAGAACTAGTCCTAGGATTTTCGGCCAGTCTTGTCAATATTAATGTCTACTGATGTCTAACTACTCAGGAGAGTGTGAACTTTAGTATCTGAGATTTGTAAACAATATGGCTGCCACACATCAACCTAAGGATGTGGTCCTAGTTTACATCAAGAGCTGTAATTCATGATTGGACATATAGATTTGAACCCAAATTGAAAAACATGTTCAGTGTAAGGTTCTGACGACGTCTGCAAAGTTTGTTGCGCGGTCACCTATAGGGGGAGGAATTAAGTCCAAATAGCTGTTTCTCAGGAACCAAAAGTCCAATTGAGCTGAAATGTTGTGCGCTCCATCTTTCTGTTAATCTGTAACTGGATTTTTAATGATCACTGAATTGATCACTTGAAAAAAAAAAACATGCCTGGGTTCAGCCAATCAGCTTTCCAGCAGGTATTTCACACAACTAACACCGAGTTATCGTCACGTAACTTGATAAGTGTTTTCATCATTTTCCTTATTGTTCTGTGCAGCTTGGCGAGAACTGGCCACTGGGGCGCTATTTGGGAAGAGTGCTTGGACCCTGCAGATTATTGCTTGCGGTTATATTTATACTTATATTCCTACAATTTTGGAACCACAACTATGCTAAATATTTTATGTATGAATTATTACATATATCCTAGATATTTCTTTTTATATTCCATATCCACTGGTATCATTCAGGAGAATTTTGCTTGCACAGCTAATGAAGAAAACTTTGTGTACTACAATTATATGTGCACGCATATATATATGCGTGCATGCACATACACACACACACACATACACACACACAAACATCCATGATGTCTGTAATATCTTGAATTTCCCCTTGGGGATCAATAAAGTATCTATCTATCTATCTATCTATCTATCTATCTATCTATCTATTTATCTATCAAGCAACATTGGTTTCAAGAAAGGTAGTCTGTGAATATAAGTTGATTGTTTTAAACTGCAAATAAAAGATTAGAGCTGCAAAATAAGCAAATAACCGTTATATAACCAAGGTAGCAGTACCCTGACAAGTCCCCTGATGTTAAGGACACTTGTACATGCGGTTCTCCGCCCGGCTTAGTACAGCTTGAAGAAGACCTGAGCGAAGGCGTGCAGGCAGTAACAGAGCCGTGAATGTTTTCTCATGGCTCCAAAATATGCTCCCAGTCTTCGAGCCCGGCTTCCACCTGTGGCTCTTTTTCTGCAAATCACCTTTATTGTCATTTTTGCCTTTTGTGTGGAAATAGAGGACTATGTGAAGAAGGAAAAAGAAATTTATTCATATGCAAGTAAGTGGATTATGCATTAAATGGATGTGTACAGTATTACATGTGTGTGCATTAAGTCCTAGATATATTGTTTAAAAAATTTTAAAAACAGACACATACATCTGTAATGTGTTTATCAGCAATTTGGGACATATTCTATATTCTTTTCTCTTTCTTTAAGGAATCAGTTTACTCATAATCGCCTCTGCTGTGCTTATTTGTAGTGTAAAACATTTCCAATGTGTGCTGGTGTCATCTTAGAATTATATATACGCAATATAAAGCCATTTACGTTTATTTATGTCCACACATTCAGTGTACAAGTGTGTAAGACTGCCATGTCGTTGGGGTGGGGATGGGATACACCACATGGCTTGGGTGATAAGAGGAATCCAAAAAGCCAGGACAACACCTCCACCCCTTAAAACGTCACATGTGATGTCACTTGAGTTTGTAAGCGTTGATGAAAACGGTATTGTTTCCACAAATTTATTGAACACCACTAAGGAAATGTCACCGTCACCAAATATTTTACGGTTTACATGACTTCGAAGCAGTGTCATCTAATCAAATTATGTAAGGATTTCTCTTGCACTATTCCTGACCTAATTGGTTTATTAGATTTAGATGATCTTGAAAAATTTCAATGCAAATATACTTATTTTATTATCAAAATGAGGTGAACATAAAGTGATTCGTTACATTCATTAAAAAGAACAAAAGTGGAGAAGTTAAGCATTTACGTTATATTTGATATATAGACAAACAGCACATTAACATTAGATGAGATCCTTTAAGATCAGGAAGACATAATTTACCTCATTAATCCATGTTAAAATATAAATTCTTGTTTTCCCACATAATATTACATCTAAATGTGTGTGTATGTTTGTGTGTGTGTGTGTGTGTGTATCAGCCATAACATTAAAACCACTGACAGGTGGCGGGAATAACATTGATTATCTCATTACAATGGCACCTGTCAAGGGGTGGGATATACTAGGAAAGTGAACGGTCAGTTCTTGAAGTTGATATGTTGGAAGCAGGAAAAATGGGCAATGAGCTACTTTGACAAGGGCCAAATTGTGATGACTAGACGACTGGGTCAGAGCATCTCCAAAATGACAGGTCTCATGGGGTGTTCTTAGTATGCAGTGGTTACTACCTACCAAAAGTGGACCAAGGAAGGACAACCGGTGAACCGGCGACAGGATCATGGGTGCCTAAGGCTCACCGATGCGTGGGCACCGAAGGCTAGTCCATCTGGTTCGAACCCACAGTAGAGCTACTGGAACACAAACTGCTGATGGACAATATATATATATATATATATATATATATGTGTGTGTGTGCGTATATTATTGATTATGATGTAAATCAATAATATCATTTCATGTTTTTCCATGTTCACTTTGGAATACTCACTTTTCACAAGATACTAATCCGTCACGCTACAATAGAATGATACATTATGATTTTGCTTTTACTATGTTTACCAAAAACTACAACCATCGTCCTCCAAAGCATTGTGCTATAAGTGGTGTCCTAACTATGTAGCTAGCTATATGTTGGCGTCACCCTTCACAATATACCATCAACAGCTACTACAACTCAGATAATTAGTCCTGACACAACCATGGAGTCATTGCATACATAGCAATAATTTCTTCTTCTTCTTTTTTTGCTTCATTATTTATTTCGGGGCAGTGGTGGCCCGATAGTTAACGCGCTGGGTTACTGATCAGAAGGTCGGGGGTTCAAGCCTCAGCACTGCCAAGCTGTCACTGTTGGGCCCCTGAGCATGGCCCTTAATCCTCTCTGTTCCAGGGGAGCTGTATCATATCTGACCCCAAATTCCTAACGAGCTGGGATATGCGAAAAAACAATTTCACTGTGCTGTAATGTATATGTGACAAATAAAGGTGTCTGCTTCTTATTATTATTCCTTACATTACACATTTAATGTATTTTTTTTTTAAAATCCTGTTTCATGCAGATTTCCAAGATATCCATGTTATGGTGTTTCTGGGTTTCGGCTTCTTGGCTACGTTCCTGGTGCGCTATGCGTTCAGCAGCTCGGCATTCGGCGTGCTGGTTGCTGCCATGGCCGTGCAGTGGGCCACCATCCTAAACGGCTTCCTGTGGTCTTACCGTTCTGACTGGAAGATCCGAATCCAGTTAAAAAGGTAATGACTACAAACTCCACTTCGTATCAGACCACATCACACAACTTTGTCAGTGATTGTTCTCCTGAAACAGAACGCCCCAAAGTGTTTTATTCCGTACATGCATCACTTATTGTATGATATAAATATAGTAATTACATGACTATCACACCACAATCAGCACTTATTCCTCCTTCAGTTTGGTAGATGCTGAGCTGTGTGCGGCTTCGACTCTCGTGGCTATGGGCGCCGTCCAAGGAAAAACCAACCCGGTCCAACTTCTGATATTCGCTCTGATAGAGGTCACAGGGTTTGTGGTAAACCAGTGGATCATAAAAACAGTGTTCCAGGTGAGGTGATGGACGCTCTGCTTGAGATACTGTGACTTAGGATAAATTTGTTACCATGAATGACACGATCGAAGACCATGCCACACTTTATTGTTAATTTATTTTCTGTTGTTGAACAAAAACATCGAACTTTTATCAGACAGAGATGCGGACACAGTGGCTGTACAGCATCGTGCTGATCAACGTCTTCGGCGCTTTCTTTGGCATGATGACATCGCGCTTGCTTTTCCATAGCGAGATGCAGACAAAGCATGAGAAAGAGAAGGTCAGCAGGACGACGGGCCTCTTTGCAATGTTTGGTGAGTGAATACAACACCTATTCTGCTCAAGTAATCTTAATCCTGCTTGATTTTTCCTCAGCAGTTTCCACCGAAAGCGATAATTATGCTTCACATCATTTAATTAAAGACGATCTCCGTTTACTCTCAGGGACTTTGTTCCTCTGGATGTTCTGGCCCAGTTTTAACTCAGCACAGGAGTGGAAAACCAGTGTGATATGTAGCACGTATCTGTCTCTGGCTGTCAGCGCCGTCACAGCAATGGCCGTCTCCGCGCTCTCCAGCTCTAAAGGCAAGATCAACTTGGTGAGTCTTCGGCCGGGTTCGAGTTTCAGAATGAATCCAACCCTCCATACTGACAGTGGGGAGAATTTTTTCTCAACATAAACCTCTAGCTACTCTACTCTTTCTGCGCGTTTCCCTGTACTGAGAAAAGAGCAGAAAGTCTCTTATAATGGAGAACACTGTTGTTAGTTCTTTAGCCAAAGGAATTTGTAATCCTTTCCAAGGTAGTACAGCTTTTTAAGATGGGATGACTTAGTTAAATGTAGTTAACATACTTGACAGATGTTAAACACAACCTCGGTGCCTTACATACACGGTAACTAAATTGTAAACTAGTAATAAATCAAGTACTATTTGGACAGGTTTTCCGGACGCCATTAAGTAACGTTGCTGTAAGAATCACGATCAATTCGTGCTCAATTAGACGAGTTATAATTACTTGGGTTAATTTTATAGCAGGGTAAATATAGTGTAATCCTTCCAGACACATACAAGCACAGGTTATTAAAAAAAAAAAAAAGGACTAACATGACAGACTCAGACAGTACTAGAATCTAATAGCTACACCGTTAATAATTATATTACCTCACCTCCAAATGTATAACCGATCTAATCTGAATAGTGCTTTACTAGCAGCAGAGTTGCCAGTTAGTTACAAACTGATACTATATTGTACAGCAATTTGACAGTTACACTATATTCTTTCATTCTTAAATATACCTCAAGATGCAGAATAGTAAACCGCTAAAATGAACAACGTGTGATTTGACCTGAAGGTGCACGTTCAGAGCTCCATGCTGGCCGGTGGCATCGCAGTCAGCGCTGTCGTCACCTCGACTCACGATCCCTGGGTCGCCATGACGATCGGCTTGTGTGCTACCCTTTTGTCAAGTCTGGGATTTCGATATTTGAAGGTAGAATATACAAACGACGATAACTGTTCACAAAACTGATAACCACATTTTGTCAAACGTGCATCTCTTTGGTACTTCTTGGTTTTTAAAGCACTGTCATTTTTAAAAAAATATATAACTTGATACAGTAATATATGTGTGTGTGTGCATATATATATATATATATATATATATATATATATATATATATATATATATATTTAACACAGTTTTAATAATTTTACCCTGTATTTCAGTACTTCATTAGAATTCACTACTGCAAATCAGTGTCTAACTGAAATTCAGTACTATAATTCAGTATTCCACTATGATTCGGTAATATAATGAAGATCATTGTAATAAAATACTCAATAGTAGTTATGAATTACATTTGAACACTACAGTTTCATATTTCACTATAAAATCGCTACTATAATTCAGTACTGATTACAATTCAGTATTTGATTCGGATTGAATTCAGTAGTGTAACGCAGTATTCGAATAGAATTCAGTACTACAATTCGGTATTAATTAGAATCGAGTGCTGTAATTCAGAATGTGATCATTCCTGTACTACAATTCAGTATTTGATTACAATTCAGTATTAACATGCAGTAAATGACTAGATTTCAGTACTTGATAATTCAGCATTATAATTCAGTATATGATTATAAGTTCATTATCTGAATATAATGTAAGTACTATAATTTACTGATTCATATTTGAAATTAGAATTCAGTACTATAAATCAGTATTTGATTTGAATTCAATACTATAATTCAACTTATCTTCAGTAGTTTTGGTTTAACTGTGTTACTCCTGATTTGTGTTTTATTGATGTCACTGTCCCTCAGGACCATTTGCTAATCGCTTTTGATTGCCACGATACTGTCGGTGTCCTGATTGTTCATGCAGTGCCAGGAATTCTGGGATGGTTTGCTGAACTCATCTTGCGAGTGACCAAGCTCAACTACACCACGTAAAACACCTTAGATTTCCTATAATCATAAAATCACAACAACAAAAAAAGTAATACTGTACTTAGTTACCAGGTAAACTGTCTGAATTGACCAGTTTGATAGTCAAAACATGTTTACATTATATCTCTGTAACGTATATTCTGCACACAATATAAACCTATGTTTTATGTTAAAACTTCACTCTATTCATGCCTTTTTTCCCCCACATTATTCTTAGTGCTGTCACGTTTGCGGTGCATCACATCTGTATTATGCTCATCACAGTCTGCGTGAGTCTGATTATGGGTGTTATCACAGGTCAGTTTTAATTAGCATTCATTTTTGTGTTAGTATATGTCGAAGTTCTCGTACTAATAAAATCACTAATATCTTAACCTGTAGATTTGGTTTTAGTAGTGAAAACTGAGAATGTATTTATCTGATTAATCTGCTTGATTAACTTGATAAAGTAAGCTGGCTATGGCACTACATTTATACTGCATTGGTAGGAAAACATTTGAGGCTTGAACCAAATAAAAGAGTAACCAATTTTTTAGAGAAACGTATAAGAGATATCCGTTTTGACTAAACATTTTTGTATTTCTACTATTTTTATTTTACTTTATTGTAAGTCTACATTACCTGTGAACAACTGCATGTAAAACCTGAAAAAAAGATCATGAGATAGATCATAGATATACATCATACAGATCAGTGTAGTTCTGTGCAAGACGTCTTATTAACCGATGTCTCCAACATTCAATGTACATTTCCCGGTAAACTTAGGGGTCAACATGTTGCTTCCTCTGACCTGTGTGTAGAAGGTGTCACTCATATCCAAAATTTATATTTTATAGTTTTAATAGTACAATTCAGGATTTGCTTATAATTCAAAACTGTATTTCAGTATTTGATTGTAATTCAGTACTAAAATTCAGTATTAGATTAGAATTCAGGGTTTATTATTCAGTATTTCATTGCAATTCAATATTATATGTTGGTATTTGATTATATTTCAGTACTATAATTCAGTATTAGATTAGAATTCAGTGTTTATCATTCAGTACTATAATTTGGTATTTCATTACAATTCAGAACGATATTTTGGTGTTCGATTATGATTCGGTACTGTAATTCAATAGCTCATTAGCGTTCACTACTATATTTCAATACTCAATTAGAAATCCCTACTATATAATTTAGTATTTGGTTTGAAATAAGTACTATATTTCAGTATTTTATTATAATTCACACTAGCACTCAGTATTTTTTGATTAGGTTTTGCTATTAGAATTCAGTATTTCATTAGAATTCACAGCTATATTTCAGTATTCAATCAGAATTCACTACTATAATTCAGTATTTGATTTAAATTCGGTACTATAATTCAGTATTCGGTGCACGTTCCGTCAGCATTTTTAGCTCTAACAGATCTAATGAATATGACTACGTTTACATGGACAGCAGTAATCTAATTATTGACCTTATTCTGAGTAAGACATTATTGTGATTAAGGTGTTTATATGAGTCGCTTTTAGAATACTCCTTTCATGTACCCGTTTGACATGTTATAGAACATAGATCGATTAACGGTACACGTCATCGCGCCACGCCGTCCGACGTTCCCTCCAGAATTTCACGTATCAACATACAGTTCGTCTTCGTTATGGTACGGTATACAGTTTTGGGTGTTTTTATTTTAAATTTTTACAAACACTTCAGTTCATTATTAGTCGTGCTATACGTGCAAATAGACGACTGCTTGAAGCCGTGGGCTGCGTCCCAAACCGTGTACTCACCTACTGTATAGTAGCCAAGATACATGTATTTCACCTACTACAGGCTTATAGTATGTAAATACGCGGTTGCGGACGCAGCCGTGCTCTCTTGTTTGCCGTCAAACGGTTGAGCGATGCCGTGTGTGTACGTGTCCTGTCGCAAAATGCGGTGAAAACTCCCACACGACATTAATAATGTGATTAAGGTGTTTACATGTGTGTAATACACGTCGATAATGTGACTAAAACAAGAATACTCCACATGTCTTAATTCCATCTGTGTTTACTTCGAGTATGACCTTAATCGGATTAAGGTAATTAAAAATTGCTGTTTACATGCTAGTTTCTTAATCAGAGTATCGTTTTAATATTGGATTATTGTTGTCCATGTAAACGCACTGTATGACTCAGTAGTTCATCGTCGTGACTATCAGACTTCACTTATAAAAGCGGTTCTTGCACTTGGTATCACTTCTGATAAGTTCTGTTTAGCCATCAACATGCTCCGCATATTAACATGTTATGCAGAATTATGGACCATTTTTTGTATACATTTATCTTTTAACTACAATTTTGTTACAGGATTGGTTTTGAAATGGAGCTTCTGGAAACCTCAGCAGTATAATAAGTACTATGATGACCAGGCCTACTGGGAGGTGCGTGGGGTCTTTTGAAGTAAAACCTGACATTTTTCTAATTTGGGAAAATCTCCAATGGCTTCCTATACGATTTCCTTGTGCCCTATACGGATAATATAACACACCCTAGCAAACAATGTCGAAATCTATTTAAGATTCAGCCACAGAAAATGCATGACAATGTTTCTGTATTCTAGATGAACTCATATTTTTCAAACATCCTCCTCAAAGTTTAATATAAATAAATGCAATTTGTTAGAAATTGTTACAAATCAACATTTACTGTCTTCAGCCTATTTTTTGCTTTTTGTCTTTTTCCAGTTCCCACATCTGCGGGTGCACAAGTGAGACCAATGTCGAAGACCCTGAGGAAAAATTCTAACAATACGAGGACTTGTGTTTCCATTTTCTTTGTATGATTTATCTTGCGTTTGTGTGTACGCGCCTTGGATTGGGAGGGTCGAAATAAACATTCAATCACATTCAGTAGGATGAAAATGCATTCAGATATGGCGGCAGGTAATCCGAGACTGCCCAAACTGAACGGTGATGAATCGGCTCTTATCGGCTTATTTTCGAATGGCTTTTTTAATGTTACTTCACATATAAAAAAGGGAATTTTAGTGGTAAACCATTTACAAACCATTTGGCAAGAATTTGGGAAGGTTTTCATGTTTTTCTACATTTATGAATAAATGTATAAATGAACAAAAATGTCATTCTTGAGGATTATTTTAATTTTAGTTAGTATTATTAACCCATACATCTGCATTTTATATACATTAAAAGGCCAAAAGTATGGCATTTCAAATACAGTTTAGAATGAACGTAATTTCTCAACAACCAACAAGTTTACTGGAATCTAGTTTAAGAATTTTTTTTTTTTTACAATATTCTCTTTTCATTAGCTTGACATTTTACACACTCTTTGATTTACAAACTCTGAATTTAACCATTAACTCCTTTAAATCAAGCCTGTCTATACAGTCATGTGAAAAAATAAATACATCAAATATGTCAAAAAGGCCAACAATTTCCATGGGGTGTACTTATTTTTTCACATAACGAATTAGTATTGCAATAAAATGAATTATATTGTATTTTTGGTATTGCAATAAAATAAATACCAATACAATACCAAATATAAAATACCAATACAGCTTACTGAACCGGCATTAACACGGACACTGAAAAGTGCACGGGGAAATTTATTCCAAATAAGACAAACAAACAAACAAAAAATCAGGATAGCATGAATTAGATCTTGGATTAGATAATCAGCATATTTCCAAAAAAAGAAATAAATATCAACCTGAAATCGGGGTGTGGAAATTTTCTGTCATTTAAATTTTTTTTTTTTTGACAAATACAGTTGCAAAAAAAAAAAAAACAAACAAAAAAAACAATCAATCAATCAAAAATCATAAATGTCAGACAAAATCAGTTTACATTCCTCTAGTGTTTTAATTTAATAAACGTTTCAAATTGATTGGTGCTGGACAGGCTGAGTTGTTGTTGTTATTTTTTTTTTGTGCTTGCGATTATGACGTCTTTGCTGTACAGCAGCCGTGTTACATAAATAGAGTGCAAACGCAAAAAGTGCAAAAGCTAAACACGTACAAAATGAATACGTGATACAGAGTAGCAAAAAAAGGGATTTGCGAAGCTGTTTATCCGTTACAAGAGAGTATATTTTGTGCATTTTTTACAATAAGAAAACGGCAAAATGTTATGAGATGCTTTATGACTTTGGAACAAACAAAAAAAAAAAACCCACCCAAACGTCCGAGACACACGGAACTGGATTGAAAATGTTACCTTGCAGCAGATTCACTCTTTACGGTTCGTTTTCGATGAAGCTGGTTAAGTGAAGATTCGCGCTTAATTCCCATTAACAGATACAATTAGCAAAAAAAACAAAAAAAAAGGATACCGTTATAATTGTTTTCGCCTCGGACTTCCAACATAACATAACATAACGTTCCAGCTTGCAGGTAAACTACTTCTTAAATATCCCAATGAAACAGTGATGGCGACTCCCACAGACTGGAGTTTACACGTGGCGGTCGGGGAAAACCTGGAGACGGATTTGTATAGAAGGACATTTAGTAGACAGAAAAGAACCGAGTGGATCAGTGATGATTTCCGACGTAAGAGAGAACAGAGATCGTTCGAGAGACGACGATGGTTTTTCATTTTCAGGATTTTTTGTTTTAATGATCAGTAGCTTATAAAAATAGGAGGTAGGCGGGGCATCTTTCATTGGAATTTGAAAGAAATCTTTAAAATGCTAGAACTTTACTTCCATAGTACAAAATGCCTCAATCTGGGCAATCTGAAGGGTTTTCCCAGGCCACCACACGCTCCAAGCGCGAACAAGAACTAAGACAAATCCGAGGGAACAACTAATGCTAAATGTGAGATAAAACAACAGTGCAACGCAAGTATCAGGAGTGCAGCGTGTCAATAAACAAACGTTCGCTATGTCAGTTTTTCTTGTCTCTCTCTCTCTTTTTTTTTTTACGCCCGACATTTAAAAATAATAAATAAACCAAAAAAAAAAAAAAACGTCCAGTTGAAGTACTTTTGAATTCTAGATGCGTCACGCTTGGTTTGTACGACAGCAACTCCTCACTGTTTATCTCGACACACGTCTGGTAGTCGCACAGGTAAAAGGGGGCGGGCTTGTGAATGGGAAAGGGAGGGGAATGATAGAGAAAAGAGAAATAGTACAGACAGACTCGGGGTGTATGATGATCAGTATGAAGAGAGGCGTTTCACTGCCACAGGTCCTCTGTGCGTCCAAACTTGAACACCAGACCCCTATAATAACAACAACAAACACCACATATAGACAGCTTAAAAGAAGTATAAAATTACTATATAAAATAATATACTAAATGAAGTCATGGTGTTGCAGATGTCCTATAACACACTACTGAAGAATAAAAGTAATCAGAATTACAGGTTTCAAGAGATGAAGATGAAACAAAATAATATTTCCGTTCAATATTAACGGTTTTCAATAACAATTAAGGAGTTAATATAATTAACACATTAATATTTTCATTGGATGTATTTCTATCCCTCGTGGAAAAAAACCCCCAATAGATTCTATCACAGAAATCCTAATGTTTTCCACTACAAATTCCATTATAAACCATTGCCATTATTTATCCTAAATGGTATCGAATAGACATAACGTGCCACCAACAGAAGGCAATAAATTTCCAGTAGAGATCCAAAGGGACCATTACAGTTTCCACTAAAACCAATACAATTCCCATTACAATTTCTATGAGGGCTTCAATCATGCAAATACTCTGTTTAAGAGACATTAGGCTTTCCCGTTTTCACATCATACCCAAAGAAGATGAAGGCGTTCTGGAAGAAAACTGCAATCCCAGGATACACCGCTTCCTTCGCTGTTAACCAAAATAGGAAGAAAAAAATCTCAACGTCTCAAAGGATTCGAATGCGTGAAGCAATAACAGCTAATCTTGGATTAAAGAATGATGTTAAAGTCACATATTGCCGTATATTACTGTATTGCCTGCTAGACATGGCCAATAATCTATTTTCGTAACATACACTCGCCGTCCACTTTATTAGGAACACCTGTACATTCATGCAGTTATCAAATCAATGCAACAAATCATGATGTGGGTCAAGAGCTTCAGTTAAGGTTCACATCAAACATCAGAATGGGGGGAAAAAGTGTGATCTCAATCAAGCAATCCAGATCCAGCGTAGGTGGGAACTCCTTTAATACTGTTTAAAAAGATTCTCAGGTGGATTCCTCAAGAAATCGGGTGAGAAAATGCCATTTCTGGAAATTTTAGGCAAAAAGAGGATCTACTTTGAAGATGATAAAATGATAAATTATTTTTGATTTATTTTGGGTTTTTTTTATCGCGACATAATTCCCATAGCTCCATTTGTGTTATCCCAGAGTTTTGATGACTTTATTATTATTATTCTAAAATGTTGGAAAAAAATTTAAATAAAAAATGAGTGTGTCTAAACTTTTGAGCGGTAGCGTATAAATTCAGGATATACATTTTAAATTTATGAATTAATCCCTAATGAGCAAGCCAGAGGTGATGGTGGACAGGGGAAAACACCCTGACACGATATTAGGAAGAAACCTTACGAGGAACCAAACTCGAGAGGGAATCTAAGTCGAGGTTAAGGCGTCTAATATTCACACGAAGGTCAAGTCCATAGTCCCTAGGCTGCTATTCAAGTCGAGTCTGATCAGGGGCCCCCGAGACGGACGAGGAGGCTGTAGGCCAAGTCGTAACATTTGAAAAGATGATTTCACGTCATGTCATGTGTGCGAGCGCGAAACTAAAACAAAACACAAATGCAGTTCACAAAAATAAAATTCAAAAATCTTACCAGGCACAACAAAACCTCCAAACAGAATCCACATGGAAGCAATGAGAGAACCAAAGGCCAGCATGAAGCCAATGAAGAGCCACACTCTCGCACCTGTATACAAACACGACACACGCAACACAATCAACACCTGCACAACAACACTCTGTTATAGTGAGGGATTCCAGTCAGGGGGTTGAATCTTTTTGAAACTGGCGAAATCATTAGAAGTTGCATTTTCAGTTGAATTTGGGGAAACCACTTGAAGAATTCATTGTGTTGAACTATTTTAGCTGCTTTTGTTTGATTTGTTCATCGCAAACAGCTGAAAGTCTGTAAATTTTGACAATAAACCTGATTTGCAATGGGGGTTGAATCATTTTGACTGCAACTGTACCTGCATAAATATGACCTAAATCATAATCAGATTTTCACACGAGTCCTAAAAGTAGATAAAGAGAACCCGATTAAACAAACGCGACAAAATTATTATACTCCGTCATTTATTTATTGAGGAAAATGTTCCAATATTACATATCTGTGAGCGGCAAAAGTATGTGAACGTTTGCATTCAGTATGTGGAGTGACCCCCTTGTGCAGCAATAACTGCAGCTAAACATTTGGGGTAACTGTTGATCGGTCCTGCACGTCGGCTTGGAGGAATTTTAGCCCGTTCCTCAGTACAGAACAGCTTCGACTCTGGGATGTTGGTGGGTTTCCTCACATGAACTGCTTGCTTCAGGTTCTTTCACAACATCTCTATTGGATTAAGGTCAAGAGTTTGACTTGGCCAGTTCAAAACTTTTAGGACTCTGATGTTTTAGGTCATGTTTGTGCAGAAATATAGAAAATTCTCAAGGGTTCACAAACTTTCCTGCACCACCGTCGTTGTTTATTTAACGACTTCGGCATTTTTGAGTCGGTACAAAAACTCGTTTTACTCGTTTCAGTAAAGAATGCAACATATTACGTAACAGACTACTTTCCAGACCAGAAACAAACAAAACATGCACAGAGCTTTACCTGGTGAAAATTTTAAGCTATACCCTGATGTACGGTACATTTTTGGCCGTAATGCCCGATCACTACACTTTATTAGTGGTTTTAAAAAGTGGAAAATATTTTGAAATGATTGAACCTCTTGTTGTGTTGAAAATGTTGCCTGGTACTGTATGTGAACACAGAGGGGACGATGACAAAGATCGATCTCGGCTTACCATATGGTGCGCTAAAGGTGTACGCTGGTATAGACGATATCACAAAAAAAGGGGGTGTGCTTTGAAATGTGCTAGATTTGGCTAAGTTTTAAAACACACACACACTATTTAATACACACACACACACACCAGGCTTGCAATCCTATAGTCCTGAAGGTTTAGTGCTATACACAATACAGGCCCTAAACCCATGCAATCTCAACTGACACGCATCTCAGTTCATACACACTCCCTGTGTAAATCAAGCCGGACGGGTTTGTCTGCTCATGCTCAGGCTATTTATACTCACCGCATCTGTTCGGCACTGGGTATATGCTAGGTTAGGAATTATAAATGTGTCTTAGTGGTATTTTAGATATACACACCTGTCTGTCCTATGCAGCCATCGCTGTAGCTGTCACCTCTCACCTGGCCGTTTGACACCGCGTTGATCCTGCGTGAGACATGTACGCAGAAATAAATACTCATCCGTCATAAACTCCATTATAAACCCACGGTGATCGCGACTATACAGAAGTGCGTGCGGACAGAATTTCGACGCAGTAAAAGGCATGACTTACATGAGGAACGCGATAGTCGCGATGACTCCACAGGTATGGTACGCGTGGTGAAACTGCTCCTCTTTGGGGTACATTATTGCTGCGTCGATTATGATCCACCATCCTGTGAAGAACTGCGCAAAACGATGGAGGTGATTAATGGAGTCAGGTCAATGAACAATTTTACGATCAGTTATAATTGTTGCTGTGGCGATTCTGCGGTAATCACGTCCTATTTATGAGGATTTCGATCACCGTTTGTCTTATGAGCCACAAACAATTTATTGTCCCAGTCCATCAAACTGGCCGGCAATGAAACCGAGAAACAGCTACATAGCTAAGATAGATATACTTTATTGATCCTGAACTGCAAATTTGCAAATGTGCCGCACAATATATGGATGTAAGAACAATAAATACGATCTTCATGCGAGCTCAGGGTGGAACCCCGGATATGTGGGGCGGCAACGCTACCCACTTCACCAGCTACACTCTCACATGAAGCTCTGATTTAAGTAATAACGGATGTGCTCATCCATTACGTACAGCACGTACGTCTAATCGAGCATTTCAATTTCGAAAGAAAAGTAAGTTGTGATATTGAGGAAGCAACAAGAAAGAAAAAAAAAAACCCTCACGGCCTTTCTGAACTTCTGAAACCCAGTGATGTAATATTTACCGCTATTTATGACTGCGTGGTCGGGCAGTTGAACTCAGGTCACAGGAGATATATGAAATATGATTCACATACCAATACTCCAGCTGCTATCGAGGCAATGGTGTTTCTTTTTTCTGCCCAGTCGATATTGCATTCACATTCCCCACATCTGATACCATCCAGGAATCCTGACATCTTTCTAAACACACACACACACACACACAATATTGACATTAATTTCTGCATGTATATTTACATTACTCACATCTTTCAGAACACAGCATTATAACATTTCACAGCAAATTACTGTTCATTAACATCTGTTTAGGCCAATTATTTCAACACACGTACATAAGATATGCTCGGTATGGAAACACTCCCGGAAGAAACAAACCAATAAATAGGTAACACAATTTTGCACAGGCTGAATCCCAAATCATTCCTCACTCCCTACAGTTGTGCACTACATGACGTCAAGATGAACTAGTGTGTAGTGCACTACATATGTAAAAAGTAGTCATTTGTTATGTACACAGTAAACACAGTATTCAGTACCGACAACCACAACAAAAGCCGTGGTTACGAATAGCTTTATGTTAAATATATTCGAATTATAATCCTTCTTGTTAACATTTATTATTTTTCCATATGAAGGAAAGAAACTTAACTGTCGTTGCGCAGTTACACTAAATACCTTTGTACATACAGCTAACCAGGAAAAGCTCAAATGAGCTAATGCTACAGCTGGTTTTCGAGCTTGAACAGACAAAATGGTCAACAATGCAAAAATTAAAACTGCGAAATAATACTAAATATGTGCGTAATTGACGCTGTCAAGTGCTAAATTTCATGTCATAGCACTGCTAGCGAAAAAATAAGCACTTGGCGAGCATTCTAGGGCCGAACCTCAAATCGCTTCGTCCTACCTATTTAAGCGCACTACATTGTTGGTGGAAATAAAACGTTCCAGCACCCTACCTAGTGCACTACGTGTCGATTCGACATTCTGCCACCCAGACTAGTTAGCTAGCACTGTATTGTTTGGGTAAAGAATCGCTCCATCATCCTTTACGCTAAGCAGACTTATAAGCAGATATATTTAAACCGTGCTAGCATACATTCGTATAAAAAAAATATATCAATGTTTATGGGATTTAAATGAGTAAAAGTCCTCGCCTTACGATGTTGTTATCGCCCTGTAGTCCACAACCGACAATTCTTTTTTTTCGCGCAGAGGCTCAGTAGTGCGCATGCGCAGACAGGCGCCAGTTTGGCCTTGCAGTACAATGACAACTGACTTGTTCGTTACACATCACAAAGAATATGAAGAATTTATTATATTTCATTTTATATGGTGACAGTTCGTGTTAGGAAACTTGTAAGGAAAAATTAACTACTGATACGTTAGAAGCTATTGAGATTCTAAATAAATAAATAAATATATAAAAGTATGTGGACATTTTGCCATCACCTTGGCCATCACCTTGGCCATCACCTTGGCCATCACCTTGGCCATCACCTTGGCCATCACCTGGCCAATCACCTGGCCATCACCTTGGCAATCACTTGGCCATCACCTTGGCAAATCACTTTTTAGGCAAATCAAAATGATTTGGCAAATCACTTTTTAGGAAAAATTAACTACTGATACGATAGAAGCTATTGAGATTCTAAATAAATAAATAAATATATAAAAGTATGTGGACATTTTGCCATCACCTTGGCCATCACCTGGCCATCACCTTGGCAATCACTTGGCCATCACCTTGGCAATCACTTGGCCATCACCTTGGCAATCACCTGGCCATCACCTTGGCAATCACCTGGCCATCACCTTGGCAAATCACCTGGCCATCACCTTGGCAATCACCTGGGCCATGTGCTTTGTGAACATCCCGTTCCTTTGCTGTTATAATAACCTGTACTCTTCTGGCTGTGGGGATTTGTGCATTAATGAGATCAGTTACTGAGCCCTGGGGGGCAAGTCGGTGTTCCCGTTCATGCCGAAGGGGTTCAGTGGGGTTGAGGTCAGTCTCCTGTGCAGGCCACTCGAGTTCTTTCACATTAACCTTAATGAACCCTTTCGCTTTGTTCACAGGGACACTGCTGATGCTGGAACAGGTTTGGGCCCCTTAGTTCCAGTAAAGGGAAATTGTAATACTACAGCATACAAAGACATTCTAGACAATCGTGTGCTTTGTAGCAAGTGCGAGGAAGGCCTTCATATGGGTGTGACGGTCATGTGTCCATATAATTTTGGCCACATAGTGTACTTCCACATGGAAGCCCATAGAACACTTTGTACACTTTTTATTCAGTTTGTCACAGTGGTAGAGGACAGCTACCTACACAGCAATTTTGGTGTATGCTACTCAAGCCCTTCAGCAACACAAGTAGGGCAAATTTGGACATACTTTTACAATAACCCCGCAACGCAATGTCATAGAAACATGATTGCTCATTCCTCTTGTTCTTTCGGGTCAACCGTCTCCTACAAATGTTGTCTAATCATCACGTAATGTCCAAAAATCCTTGGATTTTTGATATGTATATGTTTTGCCCATGCAATATATCACATACGACCTGTCATATGACATTTTGCCTTCAATTTTAGCATGTTTTTGGTAACCAGTGCTGATGGTCCCAGAGGCTTCTTGTCTTCCTCTATTGCTAAGTGGCAGGGACAGAAAGTGCTTGGCTCCCTTAATTGCTGCTTGCAGCTATATTTAATATTATTTAGGTTAAAAAACAAACAAACTATATTATATTGAAATTGTTTGAATGGAATTTCAGAAAGGAAGGAAGATTTGGATCATTATTTATTTACTAATCTATAAGTGCTCACTAATTAGAGAACACTCATTAATTCATTCAGATTCAATAACTGCTATATCCTGGTCAGGGTTGTGGTAGATCTTGATATCACCTCACTGTCCATTTTGACAGCATATGTTATCTACAATTATTAGTGTATTTTTTCTGCATGAAAAACATTTGACGTTAAAATAAATTCCTTCATTTAACAAATAAAATCCTATTATGTCCAAATAAAACAGACTAAATGCCTAAATGCTCATGAAAAGGTAATAAACCAAACTAGCCAAAGGAGTATCTTCATAAAATGAAATGCATAATCGTTTTCTCCACATGCACACATTTTTAGTATGTAACGAGACAGTTTAAATGAAAAATGTCTGCTTTTATTCTGAAATATTCTGAAATACAAGACAAATGAAATGTAAAAAACAAAACTCAGTGTTCTGCAAATCCATGAGATGTAGAAATAAAAATGTTAAGCTAATGCTTTTGGAAATTAAATGCTGGGTTAGTGGTATGAATGAGCGTTCACAGGTCTAAAGAAGAAATTCATATTATGGTCAGTGTTATTTAAGTGCTTTCACAGGTTTACAGATAAATGAACTTTAACAGTAGAGAATTATAACTATCAAAACTATGAAATGGATATACAAAAATGCTTTGAAGCGAAAACTTGGTCAGTGCTATGTTTGAGAGTAGAGTTTAATTATACGCTCTTAAATAACGCCAAGCAGTTGCAGAGCAACAGACAGGGACAGGATGATCACTCCGAAAAGGCCGATGTAGCCGTACACCCCGTTCATCCTCTTGGCTGGGTCTGAAAAGAAAGAAGAGAGAACAGTGAGAACATACAGTAATCAAAACATCTAGGATGACATAGGGTGCCTTCATAATTTTTCCTGTTAATCTTAACATAGGTCATATGAAATGTCTGGAAGTTCATACGAATTCTGGATCATTACTGAATTATTTATTTATCTGTATACACACTGCCACCTCATAGCTACGGGGTCTGCTATTCGAACCTGAGCTCGGGTTACCGTCAGACTCTCTGTGCATGTTCTCCGTGAGTTTCCTCAGGGTTCACCAATTTCCTCCCACCTCCCAAAAAACACGTCAGATTGGCTACACTAAATTACTCATCGGCGTAAATAAGCATGTCTAATTTCAGAGTGTATTCCCTCCTGCCTAATGCCTAGTGTTCCCTGGATAGACTCCAGATCCAGCGCGACCCTGACCAGTTTTTTGAAGACTAAGACTGAGAGAGTTGGTCACACAGACAGACAGAATTGTTGTAAAGTAGCATGCGATTAACAAAACAAATAAAACCAGAAGACTTACTGCCAGTGTAGTAACCCCAGGCGTAGGAGAACCTGCTGGTCACCCAGATAACTCCCAGAACAGCGGCCGCCGTCTACATACAGAGGAGAGAGAATAAAAGTTCCAGTACCTTACAAACAGGAAGCTGGATGTTTTTTTCCCCCACTACAGATGATCACAGATATTTCATGGAAGATATCTAATCTGCTTCCTTCCTCGAGGCTTGGTTTAGTCCCATTGCTTGTCAGGGAATTCAGCTTATGCTAATTTTATGGTTAATGTACTTTATTTATCATTTCTTTCTAGCATACTGGTTTTGCTGACCAACTTTATTTTCTTTCTCTAGGGTTATAATCTTCCCTGTTGCCCAACATCTCTGTTTGATTTAACGTCTCTGTTTGTTTTAATCAGCCCTGTTAAACATCAACTAACAGCCTACCAACTTACTACGAGCTCAGAACATAACTTGCTTGTCTGGGAAAACAGAATACAAAGAGTTCTCTACTCACGGGATACACTAGCGCAGCAATGGTCTGGAAAACCAGCCACTGTGGATAAACCTCCAATGTGTTCTGATGAGCTCTCTGGATGCAGTTAAACACGTCGTCCTTATCGCTGTACATAGTGGGGTACTGAAAACACAAACGAGACAATGTACGTTTGACCCAAGCGTGACAAATCTGTACTCAAAATCAAATAAAAAACACACAGAATTAAAACTAGAAAACCGTACAAAACGTACAATTTCCACCGACACAATACTGCTTGCTTTGAAATACGTTTAAACGCATCAACACGAGATAGCGTTTAAAAATTCCTGAAAGATATTAACAGTGTGTAGTGTGAAAACCTTGTATACAAAAATCAAGACATTACTGCAATAGTAGCCTTCGCAGCACTGATACAACCGAAACCTGTACTATCCAAAGAAACACGATGCATCGCAATGCAAAATAATTAATGAATTATTATCTATTAATTACGCATCTATGCAATTATGCAACCGTTGAAAAGAGCTTTTCAGTAGCTTTCAAACGACATGGAAGTCGGGAAGTCAAAGGCGGAAGTCTGGCATTTTAGCCAACTTTGGAGCTCTATTTTCCCCAGGTTAGACACTCCATCAAATTTTGGGGAGAATTTATAAATTGATTTGTTTCTTTTTGAGATATGGTGTATTACATATTATTTACAATATTAAACCTCTTTCCATAGCATTTAAAAAAAAAAAAATTATTTAGTTTTATACAGACAAAATGTAAACATTTTTTATTGTTTATTATTCAGGAGTCTTTTCAGTCACAATTTTTCTTCACTAAAAGTTTTAAAAATATTCTGAGAACCTAATTTAAACAAATCGTGAAGCCAGGGGGGTTTGGTCAGACAACTGTATCCCCATCAATAACTGTGACACAGAAAATGGTAAAATAAATGGAAAAAACGCGAAAAAATGTGTTCGGTATTCGGCCTTCGGCCAAGAATTTCCATTTCGGTGCATCTGTAGATCTTAGTAATATGTTTATCAAATTTCAGAGACTTAGGCATACAGATATGAACTTTTCTCTGGGCATCCATGTTTTTCCGAGCTGAAACACTGGAACACCTTAAAATCGCCACTCTGGAAGATCGACCTGGAACTTTGCATGCAGTGTCAAATGAATCGTTAAAAACTATTTCTAAAAAGAATTTATTCCAACTATATGAATTATTTACAAGCTATTCTTTACATGTGCACTCTCTCTATTATGTTCACCAAACACATTTTCTCAGCCACTGTATCGTGTTTTTGCGGATCTTGTTCAACATTTTCGGATTGAAACACACACACACACACACACACACACACACCGTGTGGGCCTTTCATATAAATTTTTTAAAAAGTAAAATATGCCTTTACAGAACGAATATGGTTTTGTTTCTTGTCTTTATATTGATAGACCACCAGAGTTAGCAAAGTGTAATCAGTATTATTCAAGCTTTATGCAGAAATAACCAGTGCAATCTAGTAATAACCAGTATAATCCAGTATTAATCGTTTTGAGGTAGTTAAATATCGCGATATTACACAATCTCGTTCAAACTTCCCGCCAATTCGGGAGCGGACGCTTTACCTTTCCTAAATTTTACATTTAATTATCTAAGTAACACAGAAAAACGACACAGAATGATTCCTAATAACGTCACAGAAAGATTAAACTGCTTGAGATAGTCCTTCAAATCATGTCGAGGATGAGTAACAGCACTTTTATGAACTTTAATATGTGTAAATAGTTGTTATGCTACTGCTAATGAGCTAGGGTGGAACTGACAGGTAAACAAACGGTGCAGGGTCTGATAGCACGCGCTAGTTGTGGTAGCTCTATAGCAAAAACAACAACAACAACAACAAAAAAAACCCCACATACAGCACTTTTTTTCATAAGAAGTAGTGCTAAACATTCTGAAGTCAACTTTGCTTTGTAAAGTTTACCTTCACGTCGTACTTCTTCCGTGCACGTCCGACGTTAACGCCGAGGTAAGTCAACATGACCCAGCTGTAGAAGTAAGTCAGAATCACGTAGCCGAAGTTGGCAGGGAGGATGTCTAAAATCTCCATCGTTACACGCTCCAGGTAAAACCTCTCTCCGCGATCACTTCAAAACTAGCAGACGTCGAGTCTATTTAACAGGTAAATAAACTGCACGGTCACGGTGCTGTAAGCGATTTATCTCTGTACAAAGGGAACGAGTACGCGACTGGCTGCGAAATCTCGCGATACAACGCGCAACCGTTCGCGATGTGTCGTTTTCGGACGGAATCGGATCTTTTAGGCGAGCCGACTCACGTGCAGTATATGAGCCGTGTTAATTTACACGGAACGTTTTCAACAATCCCTGCTCAGAGTGTCTCAAACTTTTTAACTGTTTAGGAAGGAAATCGCAATTAATCGTGTGGGTGTTGCCTAATCAAGACTTATTTGGTGATCTGAATCAAATGACCTGACTTACTCAAAAGAGCCGGATCACTGTCACACGTAGGGCCAAAGTTCCAATGTTTACATTTACAGCACATGCTTATCATGCTATCTCAGAAAGGGCTAGATTGTTTACTTAGACAACATGCACATTAATCTGATTCTCTTCATACCAGCACACTAAAACACAGATTCCCTGCCCTGCTCCTTGAGTGCTTTTTTTCTCTTTCCTGCTCCAAACACACCCGATTCAACTAATCAGCTTTATAGCAAGCCTGGCTGAGTGGATTTGGGTGTGTTAGAACAGAGAAAACACTAAAATGTGCAGGATAGGTTGTGGGTTAGGACCTGGATTGGGAACCTGTATGCTAAGAAACTGCCAGAACCATGAGTCAGTGTGTGTTTGTTTTATTTGGTAATTTACTAGTGATGAGTAGGCTACATTTAAATGTGATCTGATAACCATAACTGAGAAGACATGCAAGAGAACCGGCACCTTTGAACTATATTTTGGTTATTACTTCATTTAGTCAATAATTATTTATTCTCCACATTAATTCTCACCACACACACACACACACACACACACAGAGACTAATTGACTATTTTATCAGGAGAGCACCTGCCATAAAGGTGCACTTTGTACATGTACAATTACTACATGCATCAAAGTTACATCATCTCAATTGCTCTTAGCCTCAGTTTATCAAAAATATTTTTTTCATCCCAGTGTAATAAACAGTAAATACACCTGGCTTACACTGGCCTTTACTGATTGGCCATTTTACCTCAAACACATGTCATATAGGTTCACTTTGTAGATATACAATTACTGTTACTATGAAAAATGTATCCTTTTCATATAATGAAAAGGACCACCACTGACCAAATATTAGTTGGGTGGTCAACTACAGTATGCTCAGCACAGCAGTGGCATTAACATCACAGTGGCATCATAGTGTGTTTGGTGCTGGTGCGAGTGTATCAGCTGGATGTTTTAAACATCTCATTGATATCTAGATATACAGCATAAGAATACTGAGTACTTTGGGATAAAACAACATATTCAAGGTTGTAATAAATAAAGAAATATTCAACCAAGAATCTGCGATTGGCTGGCACCCTGTCCGGGGTGTACACCGCCTTGTGCCCGATGCTCCCTGGGATAGGCTCCAGGTTTCCCGTGACCCAGTAGGATAAACAGTATAGAAAATCGATGGATGGAATTGTTCCACTCAATTTAATGCACCTTGAACTGTATCCAGCTGCTATTTCTACCTCCACTGTAATGTCAGTTACAACTGAGCCTACAATTTCTGCTTATGGTGTAATATTTGTATATTAGGTGCAATACTTGTATATGAAAATGGTGATAAATGTATATGGTGAATAAAAATTATTCCGAGTATTTATATGAGGTACGGTATCTCACAGTAAGTCATATTTTCTTTTTGTGAGAAGTGTGAAGCTTTTTTTTGTTTTTTGTTTTTGCTTTCATTAACAATAAAGATACAAAAAGCCCAAGTTTTAAGAAACCAAAAACAGGGGAAGGGTTTTTGAATGTCAAATTATCATATTATTTTTACCAAAATTATTAGTGTTTTTATTTATTAGCGTTTTAAATTATTATAAATTTTTACCAAAAATAAAACTACATTCCTCTCCACTAATGAAATGAAACTAAAAATAAAAATTTAAATGAAGTAAATTTGTTTGAAAAATAATTCCTGCAAGTATGAGAATGAATTGTTTCATTATAAAAATCACTACTTCCTGTTTCTACGCGTTTGCGTCATCTCCTACCCAGGTCCTGCGTAAAATCTGATTGGTCACCCTGGAGCACGTCCGTTTCAACGCAGGATCTGACAATCGAAACTTAAACTCGTTTCTTCCACATAAAACGAAAGCAATACACGCGAGTTTAGGGGTAAAGCACAGCTGGTTGTGTTTACATCTAACCAACGGGCCGGGAAGTAGGTTTTTTTTTTTTTTAAATGCATTTCTGAGTGTTAAATATAATTATAAATTGTCTATAAACAACCTGAACGTATGTACTATTTTCTGTTTCAGAAATCTGGGTTGTTTCATATCTTCTAAATGGACGCCGGGCAAACAAATTATGTTGGTTTGCTTAATGAACGTGCACAAAAAAAAGGCTGGACTGTGCGTTTTGATCTAGTGCAGACTGTTGGACCAGATCACATTAAAACGTAAGTATAATTCTGAACCATATTCTGCATGTGCATGTAATGTAAACATCACATAATTCATGTAGATGGTGTAATCTTTTCTCTGAATTTAATAGTAAATGTCTAGTCATATTTACTCACTGCTGTGCTAAGTAAAATAGGTGTGTGTGTGTGTGTGTGTGTGTCTATTTGTAGGAGTCGTGTGAAAATGAATGTGTAAAAAACCATCTGAATACAAACTCATACTTCAGATTTCTCGTACCAGCATTAAATGTCCAGATTTTCTGACTTTAAGTTGTTTGATCGTGTCCTAGGTTCACTATGAGGGTAGTGATGAATGATAGGAGCTATCCTGAAGGAGTTGGACGAAACAAGAAAGAAGCCAAGCAAAATGCTGCAAAGAATGCCTTCAGAGTTTTGGAAAATGATGAACCGGTTAATACAGTACGAACATGTTTTTCTTTTCCCACTGCACTTACAGAATTTGGTGGTATTTTTTGCTTGAACACATCTGTGTTTATTAAAAGACATCTAAGACTTTTTTTTTTTTTTTTTTTACATCATACTAAAAAATTGTCATACCAGGCTACTGAAAACATGGAGATCTCTTAAAAATTTTAAACACTACCGTACTGCACCACCGTGTTTCCCTCTAATTCTCACCAGCTCCACTAAAATTAATGGACAGGTACAATGTGTTTTCACAGCCAGAAATTCTGGACGTATTGAACTACACATCAAAATTGGGTGGTGCAGCAAGTGTCCCCGGTTTGATCCTGAGTTTGGTTTACTCTCTGCATGTGAGGTTTCCTCCATGTTCTCCTGTTTCCTCCCACCTCACAAAACATGTTACGTTAAAAACATTGTCCCTAGGAGTGATTGGGTGTGTGAATGTGTGTGTGCATGGTGCTCAGTGATAGACCCTTCTATGGTGTATTCCTGCCTCGGGCCAAGTTTTCCTATCTTACTGTGCTCTGGATCCACCTTGATCCTGACGAAGAAAAAGTGCTTACTGAAAATGAATGAACATCAGAAATATGCACACAATGTAGCTGGGAGAGTGTAGTGTCTGTTTTTCCGTTCACTACTCTAAAATGGTCTCTCGACTCCAGTTGGTTCACGCGAATGAGTTTATCCTTATTCTTTGAAGCTCTTATGGTAGAAGGCGTTATGTTATTACACTGTTATGGCTGTTATGGCTATTTCATTCTGTTCTTAAGTCCGTACAGTACATCCTGCCTGATGTACTTTGTGTGTAGGGGACTAATGATACTGTAATGTGATTGAACCATGTTGTAATGCTTTTTTTTTTGCAGGAGACAATTTTGAACTCTTCTGCCAGTGTCTTACCTGTTACTCAAGCTAACTTCATCTGCTGGTTGAATGAATACTCTCATAAGGAAAGACTACCTTTCAAACCTAAGGAAACCACCAAGATGAGTCAAGGCTCTAACATCCAGCAAGTATCAATTGTTTAGAGACATTCCTTGTTTAATAACTGAACACTAGGAGATTTTTAATTGTGAGTTTTTTTCTGTGTAGAATGTGCCGTTATGTTTGTAATTATGTCTGTGGGGATAAAGAATTCCCTGAAGCTACTGGCAACAGCAAGAAAGAGGCCAAGGAGGCAGCAGCAAAACTTGTTTATGAGCTTCTTACAGAACAGGAAAAAGAGCAAGTAAGAGATGTAATGTTTTGGCTAATATGCCGTTGAAACTTTTTGGGCTGTTTTGATAAATCAAATCCATTTCATATTAAAGGTCATTGATGAAAACGGCAACGGGGAAGAAACTACTGATATCCAAAACCTCGGGTAAGACACTGTTACAGTGTAATATGTTAACTGTTCTCGAGTAGGTGCACGATTTTGGTTGAATGGATTTTTTTAAAAAAAGTTTCACTACATGCTCTCTTCATGGAAGCCAGTTACAACCCCAGTTCCAAAAAAGTTGGGATGTAAAATGTACCATTTTAAGAAAAAGAATAAGGTAATTTTCAATTTGATGGCTGCAACATGTCTCAAAAAAGTTGGGATGGGGCAACAAAAGGCTGGAAAAGTAAGTGTTACTAAAAAGAAACATCTGGAGGAACATTTTGCAACTAATTAGGTTAACTGACAACACGTCAGTAACATGATCGGGTATAAAAGAGGCATCTTAGAGGGGCAGAGTCTCTCAGAAGTAAAGATGGGATGGAATTAAAAATCACCTTATTTTTTCCTTAAAATGGTACATTTACTAAGTTTAAACATTTGATATGTTTTCTATGTTCTGTTGTGAATAACATATGGGTTTATAAGATTTGCAAATCATTGCATTCTGTTTTTATTTACATTTTACACAGCGTCCCAACTTTTATGGAATTGGGGTTGTACAAATCAACCATCACTTTGTCTAAACACTTTACATCACATTACACCAGTGAGAATTGGCGCAAAATCCTGCTAATTAATGTTAGAACTAGGGATGTCACGATACCAAAAATCTAGTAGTCGGTACCGATACCACCAAAAGTACACGATAGGCGATACCAAAGTCGATACCACGATGTGGTATAAAAATACCAATCTGAAGACTTCATTTCCTGAAATATAGGAAGTACAGTAGGAAGACCCTGTAGAAATCCACCCCCTTTTTTTTATTAAAATGTATAATAGTACAGGCTACTCAACATTTAGATAATAAATCTAGACCGTTTCAATTCTTCAGCAGGGGAAATGCCCGTCCTGACAGCCAACATTTAAAACCCTTATAAAGAGTGGGAAGTAGGGATGTCACGATACCAAAAATCTTGTAGTCTGTATCGAGACATTACATGGAGCATAACGTTAGCTGGTTTCATGGCCACAAACCAGCTGCCTCAAACAAACATAGTATAGGACCAACTTTCAGGTGCTTCGCCAAATTCCAGGTGTTTCCTCGCTTTGTTTGAAATGAACGATCGCATCAGTTACACACCAGCTTCAAAGCATCAATTATATGTTTGTCGTCATCCGCCTCGAATGTGAAGTATTTACATATTCCATACCACATTTCCTCTCAACGAGTCGGGGCGGAGCTAAAGTTCTGTGGTTTTTCCCGTGTGCTTGTAGTTGTTGTTGTTCTTCTTCACCACTTGTGGACCGACTAAAACACTTGCGCGTATTTGCTGCCCCCATCAGGTCCGGAAGAATCGCAACCTCGGTACCTCCATTAGAAACGGTTCCAAGGCTACCTCAGAAAAACAAGTACCGTCACGTTTAAAGAATGTCGGTATCGACTTGGTACCGAAGTATCGGTTCTCGTGACAACCCTAGTTAGAACAGATATCCTATTGTCTTTCTGTCTTATTGTCTTGACCCAGCACCGGTCTAAAGCGGAGCTCACCTGTAGATACTGAGAACACAACAGCAGACAAGAATTTCATAGGGCTCCTTAATGATTACTGCCAAAAATCTAAACAAGTAGTCGATTTCAAAATCGTGGAGCGAAGAGGGCCTGCACATGATCCTCAGTGAGTATTTAGTAATATTGTCTTTGGAATACATTTCTTGTGCTTGAATATATCCAGTATGACTGCAAACTTTTTTTCTGCTAGATTTGTATACAAGTTCATTATAAGTGGCAAAGAATATCCTGAAGCATGTGGAAAGACTGCGAAAGAGGCAAAACAAAAAGCAGCTCAGCTAGCCTGGAGTGAACTTCATGACTCTGATTTCAGCAGTCAGGTAAATTTGTTTGTGTTCATTTCATTTTAATTTTGGACAGGGATCCTTTCCCAGAGTAAAATTTAACTTAATTTTTTTTTTTTGCAGGTTTCATCACCATCCTCAATGAGGTAAGGTTGAAACAAAACTGTTACTTGGTGACATGGTACCTATTCAAGAAGAACCATTCTTGAAGAAACGTTAGAAACGTTAATACTACCAGTGTTTTGTGGGTTTTTATTTCTGTATCTAGCGAGTCAGCAGACGGTGTCAGCTCGTCGCAGAAGATTTCTAAAAATGATAGTAAATCTGAGTCTATTGTCTTCAAAAGCACATCTTCTGTAAGTACATCATGTGTGGTAGTTCTAGTAATACTAGGGTCAGGATACACATGGCGACCATCTTGACTATGCATATACTGTAGTTAAAAGCACACACAAAAGCAATAATCTGGTGTAAGGCACACCATGCGTAGAACACTGAGCAAAGAAAATACATATGTTTTATGTTGTAATGAGTAATTTTATACCCCATTTCCTATATTCAAATGTTTACACTGACTGGTCAGTCATAATGGACAGCTCTTTTATGGGTTAAATTTGATCAAATGCCTACTCTGCCCATTTGTGTAACAGTCATGTAATCTTATAAATAAACTCAACTATGGTTTAAGGCATTTACATTAGGATGAAATTCATTTACATATCTAAAATTGCACACATGTGATATGAAGATAGAAAAAAATAATATATATAATATTTTAATTTAATTGTGATTATATGTTAATTTGTATTTAATTTATATATATATATATATATATATATATATATATATATATATATATATATATGAGAATGTATGTATATTTTATTTTAATTTTTTTAAGGTACCAGAACCACAACCGTTAGATGTTAAACCAAAAAGACAGTAAGTGACACATGCATTAAAAAAAAAACATTTATTGTATACACAGTACAATTAAAAAACATGTTTTGTCTCCTCTTTTAGACTAGCTGCAGTCTTTCAGAATTCACCAGTAAACAATAAAAAGGTATTATGTTAAAATCCTACTCAGCACAGTGCATTTCACCACCTTTAAACTATTTTGTCAATAAGTGAAGCATGAACACAGGCCCAGACAGTTTTAATAGGCAGTTTTTCTAAAATGCACACGTTTCTGTGTGTTTTTCCCCATAATCCTCCAAGCAATCCAATATTAATTCACCCGAAATGGCAAAACCCTCAACAAAGAGTACCACAATCTCCAAACAACAGCCAACAAAATCAAGGTAAATTATTCCTAAATTATGTATAGTTTTGTGTCTGTGTGTACATACTTAAAGAAAAAATATTGTTATTGTTTTTTGTTTATTTGTGTGGTAATAGGTTAGGATTGCTATGACGGAAAAGAAAAACTTTTCTCCTGTCTGTGTCAGTGCATGTGTTTGTGTTTGACCGATGTAATATACAGAAATAACGAACAGAAGCTTCATATCTGACTGCTCCATCCTGCATGAGAATATTTTTTTCTATATATTTTATATACGGTAGGATAGAGTTTGTTCATTTATATATTTATAATAGGAATATTTGTAGTAAAATTAAAATCAAAATAAATATGAAAGGCTTAGTCTTTATAGCTGTTTAATACTTTAACTATTATTTGTGTATTTGACTAAGAATGTTCTTTGACATTTTTCTTAAATCAGTTTCTTAACAGTTTTTTCTTAACAGTTTCTTAACTGATAAATAAAACCAGTTTCATTTCTCTGAAAATGCTCTGATGAGATTCAAACACTAAATCATAGCCTATTTCTATTTTCCTGTAGATTTTTAGAAGAGTTCAATAGAGAGTCAATAACTCGAATTGGAAAAGGAGGTTTTGGTCGTGTTTTCAAGGCCAGACGAGAGCTTGAAGATAAAAACTTTGCTGTCAAGATAGTAAAGTATGATGAGTGAGTACATAAGACCTGATCATTCTACTGCTTTCACCATGTTAAACTTTGACATGCCTTAATTTGCAGTGTATATGACTTATTTGTTGTCTTCCACATAAACAAATTGTATGTGCTCTAGGAAAGCTCGCAGAGAGGTCAACGCTTTGTCTCGTCTTGTCCATCCTAACATAGTGCGTTACCACACGTCGTGGACTGAAGAGACTGAGTACAGAGATGACGCATCAGAAACTTGCAGCACTTCATCGTAAACTAATATTCCTTATTTCATCATTACTTTTTAGATATCTGAGGCATTAAAAAGAGAGAAACAAACAAACCATTAATTGCCATTACACTAAGAGTTTATCCATTAGTCAGTTTTACATTCCACATAATTTTGTTGAGGTCAGTTTTTCATTTATTTATTTTTTCTAATGTTTCTAGCTCTGGCAGTGGATCAGACTTCCTCTACATTCAGATGGAATTCTGTGAGGGAGAAACTCTGCGTGAGTGGATTGAGGAAAGGAACAATCACCCTAAAAAATACCCAGAACGGAGGCAGGAAGCAGCAGAGATAATAAAGCAGGTCTTGAAGGCAGTGAAGTACGTCCATTTAAAGAAGCTCTTCCACAGGGACCTGAAGGTAGGCCTCTCAGTAAAGTACTGCACTTTAAAGAACACTACCAAAGCTAACAATAAAAGAAAGCCATTGTATAGTGTTAAGTTTCATCTTCTATCTTTCATTCCATTAAAATAAAATCTTCTGATTCTAATTTACAAGTGACTCACAAGTTGTTCCTTAATTTGAATCAGCCAGCAAACATAATGTTTGGGCATAATAAAGGAGACGTGAAGGTGGTAGATTTTGGACTTGTTACCAAAGAAGAGGAAAATGATGATGGAAATCTACTGGAACGCACTAAGAGAGCCGGGACTCGTTCTTATATGAGCCCGGAACAGGTTAGTCACTGATTCACAAAATTCACATAATAAATTTGGTTGACTCTATTGTACACTGTAGGTTTTATTTTCATGTGCCTCAGAGACAAGACAACAGAGACTATTGCAAAAAGGTGGATATTTATGCTGTGGGCCTTATTTACTTTGAGTTGCTTTGGTGCTTTGCAACACAGAGCGAAAAACAAAAGGTTGGTGAGATTATACATTCAATATGCAAATGTTCAGTTAATAATTACTAAAAATCATCACAAAGTAAAGCTAAGAAACATTTTCCACACTGTCATTTTTAGCAATGGGATGATATACGAAGTAAGAAATTTCCAGAAGAATTCTCCAAAAGGTTTGATTTTGAAGTAAGTGAGCGCTTGTCTTTTCAGGAGGCATTTGTGTTATGTATTATTTGATAGTATGTTTGTTATTTTGGTCATATATCGCATAGTGTACAAATCATAAGTAAGTTGTCGTAAGTTTTTTAAAAAAAAATGTTTTTATACTTTAGAAGGCATTTCAAATTCACTACACCATTTGATAATTTTTTTATAGCATTATTAGAAATTTGTTGTTATTCTTTGTAGTGCGCTGTGGGCCGTATTCAGATACGTGCACGAGGACTTACTACCGAATTGTGCACATTGGTATTCAGACCACAGATCTAACTACAGACTTAAGCATTGTTTGGGGTGGATTTTGTGTAAAATGGAGGCGTGTCTCAGTTACGTATGATTCTGCTCTTGGAGTACATCTGGTTGTCTCGTGCGATATCTGCTTGAGCCAGGAGCATTATCAGCAGTAAATCCAGTGCCACTTGCTGACAGTGTGATGTAATTACCATATGTCATACTGAAATTTATCTTTTGGGCTATAAATGCACGCACACACACACACACAAAAACTATGTAATGTTAAGTACATAATTATGGCGCTAGTAATCGATTAAATAGTATCACCCCTTAAACATTCATGCAGATTTTTTTTCACGAGGAGGCATATTAGCATATTAATCATATAATTAACATTATGTGGAGGACCAAAGTTTTATACATAAAATTAGGAACAACGCTTACTTACAGGTCCAAAAAGCCTACATTCTGCACACACATTTCGATTTTGTACCTTGTTCATTAAGATGTGTGCACGAGTAACTGTTGGTGTGCAGTATTAAAAAAATTAATAAAACACAAAATAATATGCTGTGCTGGATCAAGTGCTATTTTGTAAGCTGCTGAATAATAAAACAGTTTTGCAGTGATTGATGTGATAATTACAACTAGGACTATTCATACTGCAATATACTGGCAATGACTCCTCTTAGATTTATTTCAAAGATTGCCATCTTCTCATTCGTATAATCATTTTAGTCTTTTTTTTCTTTTTAATTTCTAATTGTCTCTTTCTTTTATGTAGCATCATATTTCATTTGACAGAATTTAAAAAAAGGCTTTTCTCTTCTTCAGAAATAAGTGCAGGTGATTTTAATAATCTGAATAGGAAGCCCAAAAAAATAACTTAAGCACCTATGTGACCCGACTCTGAAATCAAGAAATTTTAGGGTATACACTTGGACTTAAGTTGCCCCATGCTCACAATAATGACATGTTAGGATGTGGTAGTGTAAGCCACCAAATACGACCACGTGTCTCCAGACTGTTTTGTTCTGTCCTATTGCTTTTACTTTTAGGCAGAAAGTTGTATATGCGTAAGAATTGTCCATATAACACTAATACTTTGTTACCCGCATATTTTTTTTTATAATAGCACAAGCTAATTGAACAAATGCTGTGTGAAAATCCTGACGGAAGACCAGAAGCCAGCGATCTGCTCACAGAGCTGGAGCAGCACTATGCCACCACGGCCTCTACAGAACACAATGCATACAAAGAAAACAGAACATACTGATAGGTGATCTTCACTCTCACACTTCAAGATTATGTTCAAGACATCAACGTGGAAATGAACAGTCCATAAAATATTATTATTAATTAATAGCTTTCATATGGTACTTTAATGATACTGAATAACAGCCTGCTGTGCTATTTTTGGGTCACGTCCTTTGTTTACGCTAGATCTTTTCAATCATGTTTTATAACGTCGTTTATTGACTGTTTTAGCAAGGCTAGAAATCATGAATTACATATTAAAAGCCGTTTATGGAGTAGGTTATTAATGTTTTTGGTGGAGAATAAGCAAAAATATTTATTCAAATTGTATTAAATGGTAGCTGGATTGCTGGCATTTTTATGGGTACCCCATAAGACTGATCTCGTCTGTGATTGAATTAAATAGATTTGGGTCTTATTCGGAGTCATCGAGTCATATTGCTCGAGATTTTTTCTATGAAAATACCCCAATGTATTATTATGCAATATTACTGTTTTGTGTTTAAATACAAGAGGAATCTATCTTTGTTAACTCAACATATTTCTCTGAGGGTGTTGGTGTGACATGGGTGACAAATTTTGGTAGAGTTTATATAATACAGTAATTGTTTTTTTTTTTTTTTTAATGTTTTCAAATCAACTTTTCAAATGGCAGTAGGGGGAAAGGTGGATTTGGGATGTGCAGTTAACATATCATGAATATGAATATATTATTGCATTCATTATCTAAAATAATGCCAAACATGTTGTTATTCAACTGGGATTATTATTAATGGATTAAAATAGCACCTTCCAGAGTACACATTTTAGTGTTTGCTTTACACTAGCCTTTTGACTAAGTGTAGGCATATGCCTATTAATACCGTGTGTTTATTATTCTGATCAAGTGTGGTTCATATGACATGATATGATTATGTATGACCGTTATTAAGCATCAAGAAGAATCTGTATTTATGGGTGTTTGTCTCACAACAAACCTTAACAGCCATCCTGAGCTTGAGATGTCATAGTGACATCTTGAGACATCATGAAAGTGAGCACATAGATTACAATATGGTTTGACAGTTAGGGTTTATGTCTGTTATGAATCCACAAATGTGTTAAATAATGTAGTGTATAAAAGGTAATTTGCTGAGATTAAGAGAGAACAAAGAACAGGTTTATGCATCGGAGGACAAGATGAGGTGAGACCAGGGACAGAAAAGGTCTCAGAAAACTCTGGCTAAGTTGAAGCAGGTGTTGTGTTTTATTTTGTTGTGTTGCATTTCCTTTTTAATTTTTCCCCCCATCTATTTTTGTGCATCAAAAAAACTGTTCCTTCATTAAAGAATACATCTGACAAGCAAAACTTGGACATGTGTTGCATTCTTCTCTTAATATATGCTTTACCTCGTTTGTCATTTTAAATATTTTTTAAATCCTTGAACAGAAAATCATTTCATATTATGAATTGTATAAACTGGGGGGCACGGTGGCTTAGCCGAACATGTTTGTCTCGCACCTCCGTGGCTGGGGGCTCGAGTCCCTGCCTCTACTCTGTGTGCGTAGAGTTCGCATGTTCTCCCCCGTGTTTTGGGATTTTCCTCCAGGTACGCCAGTTACCTCACCCAGTCCAAACACATGCTTTGTAGGCTCTAAATTGTCCATAGTGTGTGAACGTGTGTGTGATTGTGCACTCCGTCCGAGGCGTCCTCCACCTCGTGCCCCGAGTCTCCTGGGATAAGCTCCAGGCTGTACAGAAAATGGATGGATGTATTGTTTAAAGTATATATTTTTGTGGGGTTGCGTCAGTTTACAGAAAACCTTCAAAATCTGTTAATTGATTTAAACGTTTACACGTACATAATTTTTTTTACACATCATCCCCATATTTTGTTTTTATTTCTCCAGAGCATGGCAATTATTACAACTAAAAAACAATTTAAATATTTCATTATCGTTCAGTTTTTACTCCAGCAGTAACAGATGAACCCTTTTTTTTTACTGAAAATGTTTACCAATAACTTGTCTTTATCGTCTACTTTCAAAGAAATACTTTATAACTCAATTATATCTGAGATAAAATGAACAAATGCATTTTTAACATTCAAATTCACAGAATGATTTTGAGAAGATTTTAATATCGGTGACGTGATATGAGGGGCGGGGCTTCTGGAGCTTTCTGGAAATTTCCAGTCTGTTCGATGACGTAACATGGTTCTGCGTTATCCGGCTTATTCCGGTTATTCCTGTTAACAGCTAGTCAGCGACGGTGGAAGTCACAGCGACAGTTGAAGCTTTAAACCGTATATAACTTTTATCTTGGGTTTTTTTTTCGAGGATTTACTCTGTTTCTTCAGGTAAAAATGCGTTAATGTTGTATTAAAGTCATTTTATTTGTTGTTTAAAAAAAAAAATTATATGCGTTACCTTTCTCTATTTTCCGTCGTGCTAGCCTTAGCTGTTACTCACTAACGTTTTTACGCCTTGACTTAATTCTAAAAGGAAAATATCTTCACAGTGCTGTTTTAAAACGCTATGATAAACCTGTATATATTAAATGAATCACATTGCTCTGCGGTTTATTTATCGAAAGAAAACTCGGTTTATTTGCCGTACCTCTAACTACAAAGCGCACATCTCTATTAAAAAAAATAAAATAAATAAAATTAAAGTAGTGACGAATTAACGTCTAAAGTCACCACTAAACAAGTTGACAACTAGTGTAGAATAATATTAAGTCCTCGGATAAACTTTGCTCGGTGAGGTTTTATGTGTACGTTAATGGATAAACAATACATATATCTAGTGTGGGATTTATAGTAGTGGCATTTAAATGTAATCAGATGGAACAGTTGGCCATTGTTTTGTTAAATAGAGAAGTATGTATTTTTTAATCGTTTGCTGTTTTGTAAGCGCTGTAGGAGGAGCTTGAGTTACATAAGGTGACCTATTTTGGTCTGAATGTTCTAGCACAGTGGTTTTCAAAGTGGGGGCCGCCAGGGGGAGCCCGAACAATTTGGTGTGAAAAATTAATTCTCACTCTCAGACAACCACAAACACACACACACGCACAATCAATTCCTAATGTAATGTAAAGATGTGTTTAAAGACGTCTTACAAAAGGGGGGCCTTGGTCAAATGTTAATGTCATTTGGGGGGCCTTGCCCTGGAAAGGTTTTGGAACCCCTGTTCTAGCACCTTCCACAATCTACTTTTTCATTTCCCAGTACATTTCATAGGATGTATTGATTTCTTGAGTATCTTCACATACTCTTGCTTCTTTTTCAACACTCTTGAGACTTAAAAAAATAATTATATGCATTTTGCAGGTACGACAATGACCAACGAAGATATGGTTAAAACCCAGCAGAGTCGTCTTGGCGAGGGAATGCGTCTGGTTTTTGACCAGGAATCCTCAGTGATGTCCAGATCTTCACGGAGCAGCAGCAGCAGCAGTAGTAGTAGTAGTAGTAGTGATAGTGATAGTTCCTACTCCAGCGGTGATCGAAGTAGATCCCCGTCTGTGTCGCGCAGGTCACGGAGACGACACCGCCACGGATCACGCTACTCTTCGTCTTCAAGCAGCAGCTCCCACTCTCGTTCACGTTCTCGTCCGCGCTGCTGCCGAGCTTCAGGTCGTTCCCGTTGCCGTCGTCATCGCCATCGATCTTGCTCTTGCAGCCCCTATCCCAGGCGCTCATCCCGTTACGGGCGAGGAAGATACTCGCGCTCTATCAGCCGCTCTTCTTCCCGGGAACGTTATTACAGGAGGTCAAGGAGGTCCCGCTCTCGCTCCTCAAGCTACAGGAGAACAAGAGGTGCCTACATTGGCAAGTTCAGGTGCCGATTCTCCCCTTCACCCGTGAGGAGATATTACAGGCGCGGGTCGAAATCTCCAGAGCGGTCCGTTCGGCTTAGTCAGAAAGGTACACCTAATACGCACCTAATGCTAATTTGAACAAATCCAAAGTGTTTCTCAAGTATATGAATGTTTTCATATTGTCTCTTCTCAGACAAAATGGATCTTCTGAACATTGCCAGAGAGAATGCATCGAAGATTCTGGGAGTAGAGGTGGTGACGCTGCCTGCCAGCGTGAGGTGTATTGAGGAACAAGTGGAAAAGACGTTAGGGTCCGACACAGAGAAAAGGGTGAGAGCAGCCCCGGTGCCGCCGCAGGTGAGTGCCGTATGCGCGAACGTGCTCGTTCCTATCAACGGGAATCAGTGACGTACTGCAATGTCTGCCACTTTTCCATCTGAAAATGGGAAAAGGGCCTTTGCTCTTATTAACAGATGTGATTAAAACGTGCTAAATTATATAGGCCTCTACTTCACATTTGAGAGAGGCTGTTTCATCTTTGGCTAGGATTTGATCTTAGTGTCATATAGTCCTGTCTTAAAACAACTTGGGTCATCGTGTAAATTATCTCCTCAGACCTGATTGTTTTTGCCGATGGATGTAATGGAATCGTGAAGAAGACAAAAAATATAGACCACCTACATACTGTCTGGTCTGGATTAGGTAACAGTTCAATACGTGTGTGTGTGTGTGTGTGTGTGGCCCTGTGCGTACAAGAGCAAGTGAGATGCAAGACATTAATTATTTGATTACATTTTTTTTTTCTTCAATATCTTGGTGAATGTCTGCGGGAGCACTTCAATTGCATTGTGTTTGTATCATTTCTGTTCCTGTAGATCACATGACAGTGGTCTGCACTCCTCCACCGTTTGGAGTAGGAGAAAGAGGTGGAAAATCATTTCACTTGAGAGACGCCATTTTTCAAGACGGTTTAAAATCTTGTAATGTGCAAAGGTCAAGTAACGTCAGTGCAAATATCGTTAGTCCTAGACTTTCCTCATGTACCATATTGACTGATACAGCACTTGAAGGTTTTTCATATTGTACTTAGTAAGAGGCGGGTGATCCTGTCTCCGAGCACATACCTTTATCAATAGGACTTTAATGTGAGCTTGTTGATGGTTCAACTGGGTGCGTTGTTATTTATCCCAGAGACTTCAAAGGTTCTGTGTGTCTGAAGAACCTCAGGCGTACGGACCGGCTATTAGGGGGCCTTTAATCAGAAGCACCCTCGTATACCAAAGACAAGTCTGCGCACATAGCGCTGGATCTGGGTTTGGCACAAAAAAAAATTACATTTATTGCATCTTTATTTAGCATTGTTTGCTTTATTTTATGAACTCTGCTTTTATACCTTTTTGTTTACTTTCTCTCTAACTGCAGCACAAGCGCTTGGGAGAGATGGGTAGAAACATATGCACTACAATGCCAAAGTCACTATAAGTAGACTTGGTTTCCTTGTTTCTTAATGCATGTAAAACGTTTAGTTAGAAAAGAACGATGAAATGTATTAGCATTAATATAATTGTCTCTTCTTTTCATTTCTTTAGGATGAAGGCAAGGCAGATGTTGAGATTTCTAGAACATCTCCAGCAAGAAAAACTATTAACTTCAGTATCAGTGTAAGTATAGAGCAACTTGATTTCACGATCGCAGAAATTAAGACAAATTCAGACAAACTCTGCAATGTTCAGAGGGTCTTGCAAGTTTTCAAAATTACTGCAGATTTGAGCCAGGGTGCGTCATGATGTCGTCACAACGTGCATTCAGTTCGATTTGCACGCGTCGAACATGAGCAAAGCTAAAAGGTCTCATTTACTAACAGGGAGCTGAAAATGCCATTGGACGATAAATATAGTTTGCTGATTTATCTAATTTAAATTTCCTTCTGTCCTCAGAACGCTGTCGCCAAGCCATCAAGCAGCCCGACGCTTCACGTTACAGAGAGTAAGGTAACGTCCAGAGCAGACCGTGTGGGGAACAGGATGCCATACGGACAGTGGATCCCTGTCAAGTCGGTTTCCACTAAAAAGCGCTGATCCTCTAGTGGTGGAGTTTATTAGTGCTGTGTAAATAGACTGTGTATATACTGTAAATAGTCTTTTCATATGGGGAGGAAATGTGAAAATAGTGGATTCATCAGGCGTGTTTTGTTTCAGATGTAAAGTGGTTTAATTTGGAAGAAGACGAGTGGATATCAAACAGGTGGGAGGTTTTGTGTGGTTTTTTTTCTGTGCTATAAATAGTTTCTAAAGTGAAATGAAGTGAAGAAAACTGTACAAATGAGACATTAAACTATTAAATTCAACTTTGTGCTTTTTTTGGGGGGTTGGGGCACACTGAATATACAATCTGTGGGCACCTAGAAGATAGAAATTACATATACATACCTATTTTACAAATTACAATAACACACCTTTTGTGCCAAAAAGCATTAAAACACTTTGATCTAGTGTAAATTATGGACTAGTAGTTAAAATGGGCTACGCAGCCCCTGGTGTTTTAAGATGAACGTCCATTTATGTTAACGGAATATGATGTATATCGATCTGAAGTATTTATCTGTCAATAAAATGTTAGAGATGTGGTTTAATTTCAGCAGATCTGGTCAATAACATCTTTGTGCTGTGTAAGCCCACGGGTTACATTTGAGTTCGGGTGGATTGTGCAAGCAAAAGTTGGAGCTGATGTAAATGTTAGTGTACAAGATTATGATAATTATTTACACTTTTTATTTCGGACCTGTGAAATGGTTTTTCTTCAGTTAAGGGATCTGTTACGTAAGGAGTAAAACACTTGACATGCTTTTATAGGAAAATAATCAACCCCAGAGTGCAAACGCAAACCGACGTTCCTGCTGCCATGCCGATGTTTTATTTTCTTATTTAACAGCATGTCTTGAAGTGTTTTATTCCTCGGAAGTTTGCCAAATCGTGCAAACGTAACATAGCTAGCTTTTTCTAGTCAGGTATAATATTGTGCAACGCCCACCAATCAGGTTAGTTTTTGTTATTCGTTACATCGTGGCAGCTGTAAACAGTCATCCCCTCACTAGGCTCTTTCTTTTATTTTTCACATTTTATTTCTTTTGAAGTTAATATTATAAAAAATAGCTTGTCATTGAGAAAATACAACCTTCTCTGTCCTTAAGACTTTACCATACTGGAATATGAACAAAGAGCTGACGCTGAAGACTCCTCATAATGTTAAATGGATGTTTTCTTAGAGATGTTGTGTAGTCATTATTGCATATTCGTGGTCATTTGCATATCATAACCTGTTACATGAAGAATGAACTTTTCATGAAGGCACTTAAGAATACAACAGAAGTGGAAAAAAGTGAGAATAGACACAGATTGTTGTCAGTTCCGCTGCAGGGGGTCTCGAGCCTGTGTGTCTTGCGGTACAAAGTCAAAACTGCTTCACAGACCCACTGGTTGCATCAGTGAACTACACTTGTGTAGAGGCATTTATCTTCCAACCATCTCACACAAACATGTCTTTTAAACAAAGGCGTATATTTCAGGCGTTAAGAGACCACCTTACCCAAGCCACGAATCATGGTTATTATATCAAGACCAACCCTTACCTGCCTACTGAGCCACTGCTACACATACAGAACAGTCTCTCTCAGTCATGCCTTAGGTCACATCCTTAACAAGACTTAAATTAATCATGGTCGTACAGTATAAAGATTAGTTAGTATAGTCTGTTAAGTCTTCAGCAAGGTCTTCAAAAAAACTCTTCATGCCAGGCTTTGTGGCTCTGTGGGAAAGTGCTTGTCTCTTATACCTGAGGTTGCTGGTTCAAGTCTTTCCTTGCTCCTTTACCCCTTTTGGGTGACTGTTTAAGTGTTTGAATGATAAATATGCTGAACGAAAAACTTCCTTTAAGAGTTTGTGGCTCTCCGGGAATGTGCTTGCCTTGCATTGTTGAAGTTGGTGATTCAAGTCCCTCTTTGGGATTTTTTCCCCCCTCCTTTGGTGACAGTTAAAAAGGATAAATATGTTTAACGGAAGAGCTTTTTATTTATTACCAGTGGCTCAGTTGGTTAGGTGTGGGGGTGAGTCTGGTGCACAGGTACTGGATAACCAGGGGTTTTATTCCCAATACAGGCTGTGAGCCTGCACCAAAAAAGCAAGGGTTATGCAAATCTACATGAAAATAATTTTTTATTGAAATAATAAAGTAGTGTAGTATAATACAGTATAGCATAGTATAGTACAAAACTATAATATAATACAGTATAGTGTAATGTAGTATAATACACTATAGTAATAAAATAATAACAATAATAACAATATTAACAATAATAACATATACAATAATAACACACATATATATATATAGATATATAGATAATAATAATAACATACACACATACATAAAGATAGATAGATAGATAGATGCGAGTTCTCTTCTACCTTTTGGCTGGTTTAAGACTAAAAATTGCAGCATCCTCATGAAGTGATTTATGATGACAAAAATTCTAATGCAAGTGTGGTGTAGTGGTTAGAGTTCACGCCAAGGATGGTGTTCCTGAAGGTGAGGGTTCTTGTCTACCTTTTAGGCTTGTTTAAGACTAAAAATTGCTGCATCCTCATGAAGTGATTTATGAGGACAAATTTCCAAAGTAGGTGTGGTATAGTGGTTAGAGTTCATGTCAACCGCGGTGTTCCAGCCGCTGTGGGTTCTCTTCTACCTTTTGGCTGGTTTAAGACTAAACATTGCTGCATCCTCATGAAGTGATTTATGATGATAATATTCAGACACCTGTGGTGTAGTGAATAGAGTTCATGCCAATGATGGTGTTTCAGAAGGTGTGGATTCTCTTCTATCTTTTAGATGGTTTAAGACTAAAAATTGCTGCATCCTCATGAAGTTATTTATGATAACGAAGTCCACAGCAAGTGTGGTGTAGTGGTTAGAGTTCATGTCAGTGATGATGCTCCAGAAGGTGTGGGTTCTCTTCTATCTTTTGGAAGGTTTAAGAAGAAAAAATTCATGTTGCCTCATGAAATGATTTATGATGACAAAATTCCAACACATGTGTGGTGTTCTGTCCCTCGGAGGTGTAGTGGTTAAAGTTTGTGCCAATGATGGTGTTCCAGACTGTATGAGTTCTCTTCTACCCTTTTGTCTGGTTTAAGACTAAAAATTGCTGCATCCTCATGAAGTGATTTATGATGATTAGAGGCCATCCCAAGTGTGATGTAGTGGTTAGAGTTCATGTCAGTGGTGGTGTTCCAGAAGGTGTAGGTTCTCTTCTAAAGTTTGGCTTGTTTAAGATGAAAAATTGCTGCATTCTCATGAAGTTATTTAAGATGAAAACATTCTGTCACAAGTGTGGTGTAGTGGTTAGAGTTCATGTCAACGATACCTTTCCAGAAGGTGAGTGTTCTCGTCTACCTTTTAGGCTTGTTTAAGACTAAAAATTGCTGCATCCTCATGAAGTTATTTATGATGAAAAAAACCAAAACAAGTGTGGTGTAGTGGTTAGAGTTCATGTCAGTGATGACCTTCCAGAAGGGGTGGGTTCTCTTCTGTCTTTTGGAAGGTTTAAGAAGAAAAAATTCATGTTGCCTCATGAAGTGATTTATGATGACAAAAGTCCACTACACATGTGTTATGTCTATCCCTTGGTGGTGTAATGGTTATTTTCATGTTTGTGGTGTGGGTTTTCAGGTTCTAACCCTCCTTTTGGCAGGTTCAAGAATCAAAAGTGATGCTGTGGCAGTATGAAGGTGTGATGGAGGGAGGTATTTGTGTGTGTGGGCCTCTGTGGCTCAGTTGGCTAAGTCATGACTGTTGCAGAGCAGAAGGTGCTTGGATCAAAACACAAATGGAGTGGTTGGCTGGAGATTGAGAGATTGCTGGTGTGTGTCTGGTGCTCTAGCAGTTGTAGGTTGGGAGATAGGTTGAGGAAGAGGGTAGAGGATTGGGTATGTGAGCTCAGGATGTGTTGGAGGACTGTCAAGTTAGTTGTAGGATTGGTGGAGTACAGATGAGAGATGGGCTGAGAGGAGAGATGGGGTGGGAGGACTAGGTTGGGTGTAAAAGAGAGGGAGTAGGGGAGTGGCTGTGAGTTCAGGATGTGGTGAAGGAGGGTGCACACCCTTCAGTACAGACCAAGAAAGTGTGGGTGAGGGGGTGTGCACTCAAGGGTGGGGGCTGGCACAGAGGAAGGGGTGGCCAAGCAGGCTAAGAATGGATGGGGGGTGGGAAGAGAGAATCTGCCCCTCATTTTTATAAAAATGGTGGCAGGCTGGCCCTAAGGGCTTCCTCAATGAATAAGGGTAATACTACTGCCCTCCTGGTCACTGCCCTCCTGGTCACTCCCCCTGAAATACACCCCCCTCTTGCTGAGACTTTACCTCCAGCCACCCCTGGATGCACATCCCTCCCCTAACTTCTCCTTCATACTCTCCAGGATGTGCACCCAGCCTCTTCCTGCAATTCCACCTCCCTTCCTCTGGGTGCACATCCCTCCCCTAACTTCTCCTTCATACTCTCCAGGATGTGCACCCAGCCTCTTCCTGCAATTCCACCTCCCTTCCTCTGGGTGCACATCCCTCCCCTAACTTCTCCTTCATACTCTCCAGGATGTGCACCCACCTCTTCCTGCAACTCCACCTCTAACCTCCACCAGCTACCTTCCTCTGAGTACCTGAGACTCCACCTACAATCACCATCTATCTACCCCCAACTCCTCCTGCAACCACCACTATAACCTTCCTACACCCATCTCCCAGCCTATACACCCCACCCACATACCCACATTTTCTGTTAGCCAAGAGCTCTTGTTGGGTTTTGATCCAAGCACCTTCTGAGCCACAGAGGCAACCACACAACCAATTGAGCCACAGAGTCTCTCACAGAACTGTGCTTCCATCACACCTTCATACTGCTTCACACTGCTTTTATTCTTAAAAGTGCTGCTCCTGCCAAGAGGAGGGTTAGAACCTGCACAAAGAACAACCACCACACAAACATAGCCATGAACTCTAACCACTACACCACAGATGCCCAGAAATAAATGCTGTTTGTTGGACTTTTGTCATTATAAATCACTTCTTGAGGACACTGAAATTCTTAGTCTTAAACAAACAACGTGAGAGTTTTTAGGGATTTCCTTAACCAGCCTGCTGACCCACTTCTGTGAGAGTGTGGGTGTTTTTTTTTTTAACTTCATGAAACACTTCACAATGCAACAGTACAGTTTAATCTAAAACCTGCCAAAAAGAGGGTCAGAACCTGCACAAACTAGAGACAGCAAATTAGCATCATGAGCAGATAAAGCAAGTCCGGGAAAAGAAATATATTCGGAATGTAAATGCTTAGCACAGAAAGCTTTACAGCAAGGAAACCGGCTCAGAATTTAGGAAATATTGAAAACATTCAGAGGATTACCATTAAGCACGCCAGGAACGCTGACAGCGTGCAACTTAACGTTAGCCTAGCATGCCACCACACAATGAGCCTAAAGTTACATTGTTAATTTGCTGCATTTCTGTACCAAACAAAGTAAAACATCGTTGTTGTTTTTTTTGTGTTAGCATTTTCACAAACGATTAACGTACGATATTTTGGACAAAATGTTGCCAAGTGTTCAGTTTTCCTTCTGAAAAAAATAAGCAACAGAAATCCCATCAAAACAGAATTCGCTAAGTCCTGAGTGAGTAATAGTTTAGCGTTAAATTTGAACAAATAGCAATAAAAGTTTAATATCGGATTCAGCACATACTTGACATGACAGGGCACACGACACGACACACCATGCATGCACTCATCACTCTAAACACTCCATTTCGCAAACTTTTATTGCATGAGATAACAAAACTACTAAAATTAATCATGATGCTGCTTCAATAGAATACTTTTTTTTTCTTTTTTACAACTGTGAATGTTATTTCTCTAGCTGTAATGGTTTGTAATTTGATAAATAAAAAGTTTGGCAAAAAAAAAAATTCATAATTCATGTAAAACAGAAAGAAAAAAAAAACCCCACCAAAAACGTGCGAGTCACTTTTTCAGATTGCTCTCGGAGTCCTCTCTTCTCCGATTTGGGGATCCTGACCTGGGCGGGCTGAGGGGTGAAAAGGTTAGGAGGTCAAAAAGCGGGCGGAGACAAAGACAAGCCAAACTCCCAATAGTAAACATTCTCTCCTTCGTTAGTCATTACCAAAATCTGGAAATGGGATGGACGGCGAAATGTGAATGGAGTGCGTCTCGTCCGATTCGATTTGAAAGAGAGGATGTTTGGGACGGAACGGGTTCTCCGTCTCCTGCTGAGCAGCAGCTGTCATTAACACCCACTTCAAACCCACACTCGCAATCATGCACTCAGGAGTTACCATGATTCGAACTCTGCATACTCCCGCAGACATTAAAATCATTCTCATCGTCATCGTCCTCATCCAAAGTCCAATGCCAGTCCTCAAGACCCACATCCAGAAGCCTGAAAGGGAGGAAGAGTGCTGAGCTTTAGCCTACAGAGATGGATCACCACCCCTCACCAGAGTCTCAGATGGTTCTGGTCGTTTTCGGAAATGTAATTAAGCGTCACGGCTACGTAATGCTAAACAACACGAAATCTGAAGACTTCATTTCCTGAAATATAGAAAGTACAGTAGGAAGACCCTGTAGAAATCCACCCCCTTTATTATTAAAATGTATAATAGTACAGGCTACTCAACATTTAGATAATAAATCTAGACCGTTTCATTTCTTCAGCAGGGGAAACGCCCGTCCTGACGGCCAACATTTGAAACCCTTATAAAGAGTGGGAAGTAGGGATGTCACGATACCAAAAATCTAGTAGTCGGTACCGATACCACCAAAAGTACACGATACTCGATACCAAAGTCGATACCACGGTGTGTTATAAAAATAAAATTAAAAAAATTTAATTAAAAACTCTCCTGGAGGACATCCTCCTCTGGCTGATACTGGGAAAAAGAGAGAGAGAGGGATATTTTAGTTATCAAACACTGTCTGACAATGAGTGGAGGCTACAGTGGCGGTGCACTCGTAAACGCACAGACGCACACGTACACACACACACACAGACACGCGCGCACACGCACGCACGCACACACACACCCTCCCCTTATACTGTGAATGCAAGCATTAGTTTAAATTCACTGATATGGTGGCAGGCCAAAAAGATTTATTAAAACCATTAACACACTCACCTGCACATTGAGCCACCAGTAGAACCAGCAAATGGTTCTGTTTGAGTAATACTTAACAAGATAACTGTAAGCCTGTTGTTGGCTCAACTGTAAAACCATGCCTCTGTGGTGTGGTGTGATGTTTCGTTTAAGGAATAGGTGCAGAAAATATTACACTGTACAACCCTGCACGGTGGTGCAATGGTTAGTGCAGTTGTCTTGAAGCACCAGGCCTGCTGGTTCAAACCTGAGCTCATGGTACCATCTACTCTATAATCATTTTATTAAACAGATAGCCTTGCATATGATGAGAAGGCGGATGTCTGCAGTGTTGCCGTATTCACGCTCGCTTCACTGGTGGGATTGGACCATTGTTCCTAAATTCACTCCGGCCCCATTCATCAAGAACTTTAGAGTCACCACAAATTATCGTCATCAAAAAATGAATCGCCATTTCCCCTTGAAAGCTGACCACCCACAGCAAGAAGAAATCTACACAAAACGTTATTACGTTAAAGTTTGTATATTGAGAAATGTTTAAGCATGGCGTCCCTGCTGACCCTCCATCACCACAACTATACGGCCCAACAGTGCCAGAAATGACTTTGTAGTTTCGCCCATTTTTATTCAGCATGGATTCATGAAGTTCTCTGCAGTTCTCCCGTGAGTTGCAGGAACCGCTCATCTGCAGTCCGTAAATATTCAAGCAGCTCCTGGTTTGAATCTCTTTTCCTTATTATGCTCCTTCCCAGAGACTTTAATTGTTGGAATGAGGAAGATGAGGAGGAGGAAGAGGATGACTCAGCTTCGTTCAGGTCCCAATCAATTTCGATCAAAGAGTCTGTATGGCAGTAAATCAATAAATAATATCACATTACTCATCAATCCAAAGGCTATTATGTGTGCATTTATATCCTAATAACCAAAGTAAACAAACCATTGTATATTACAAACAAAATTTGTAACACATCACCCAAGAGGGTAGCGAGCCAAAATAATGTTTATGTGCACAACATGTTTCATAAATGATAAAAAACCAGATGTGTAAAAGGAAAATAACAACAACGACAACAAAAAACAATAATAATTTGGCAAAAGTTACCGAGGTTAGCCAGGGACACCGGCGTTGTTGTTGTTCAGAAAACTCTTCCGGGTGACGCTACATTTCCCCACCCCTTGCCACGCCCCGCCCCGCCCCCTGACGAAACCGCTTCTGTTGTTCCAGTCGAGCTTTTTCAGGGCCGGGGCAGAACCGATATTTCAGGCCAGGAACCCGCACCGGAACCGTGTCTGTGGAAAGTGTTGTGGATTTGTTAGGGGTTTTATTAGTGTTTTAAATCATTCATAAATGAAACATGCACATAGGTTGACCTGAAGGACACTTTATCTGTGTTTAAAACGTCTTTTATTCTCACTTTATACGCATATTTATAGATGCAATATCAGTGGAATCTAGTCCACGGTGAAAATAACCACGAACATCCACAAGATGGCGGTGGTGCTACAGAAACACCAGCCTCGCCTTCTGCGCATGCGCAGTACACTACAAGGTCCGTTAAACGGCGGCTTTTGATTTGCCAAGTTGTCGAGCACTTTGTTTTCCTGCTATTTCTCCCTTAAATCTCGCTAAGCTGCAAATGTTACTGCCAGAAGCTCTATCACATCTGACCCAACTCCTCAGATCATTGCTAAGCCATAAGAGCAAGAAAACAAAGTAAAAAAAGTCCATTTCCATTTAATTTGTTTTAATGCAGTGTGGGCAGACCATACAAACCCGCTGGTGTTATTCATCATGCTTTTAGTTCCTTTAGTTCTCTGTTTATCTCCTTGTTGCTGATATGTATTATTCAGTACACGCTGCTGTTGTCTAGAAGTCTGTTTCGCATCTGTAGCTTCACTTTTGGGATTAATAAAGTGTACTGCTCATGGCCATGTACAAGCACATCCTCTCATGATTGCTAATAGCATCTTAAAAGGATCGGTTTAGGATTAGGCTGTGTTTAAGACATTGGCGGTAAACTGCATTACCATACGTATATCTGAATCATACAGTCATAGTAACACCTAGGAATTCAGTCCATAAAGCCTTTCGTGTTGTTGCTCGTCATGATAAGGAGGGAATGAAACACAACAGAGCGCTCTGTTACAGGAAAACAATAGGCTACAACACAGCAAACTAATTAGCCATTTAATAATATACTATTAATTAAAAAACAACACATCGTATCTATTATCCATTTATAGTTACACTGTTTAACTTGCGTTATAGCAGCTATAAACAGTCGTTCTCTCAGCAGCCTCACTTTGTTTCTCAGAGCTCGTGATGTTACCGAGAAAGAGCCGACACTGGAGACTCCTTCTGTAAATCTCCTCACAGAAAACTTGACCTTATCAACAATAACACGCAGTTTTTCTAATCCGTTTATGTGGCGCGTCTACCATACGATTCCCTGCGTAAGGTGTTACTACAGAAACGGTAACGTACAGTATTAGGAAGAGCGCGTTAATATAAACCTGTGGTGTGTAGATGGAACTAGCTGCTGTTGAAGAGAATTAATCAACACCTTCTGATCGATCAGATTCGAGAATTCATCAGCACTGTGGTATCATTTCTATTGTGAAACATGAATTTTTGCTTTTAATAGTATGCCATTAGTGTTGCGCTAACCATTTGTTCCAGTTACTGAACAGCAGACAGTAGAGGATCCACTTCCTTCTGATGGATGACTTTTAAAATTAATGATCACAGTCAAGGCAATTTACTGATACATCAGATCAACCTGTCAGAAAGAGACTTGGTTTTGTCAGACGTCCAGCTGAACCGACTTTGTTCTTGCTTTCGATGATAAATATATCAACAGGCTGAATTATTTTATGGCACCTTGGTCTTTTATGTTGTGTCATAGATTCCTGAGGTTTGCCTTTACATGTATGAAGCTGACATTGCCATTATACGATACACTGGAATCAAGCGACTGTGGGAGACACGTCATCAAGCTCGGGGATGATTTTTTATTTCCTTTGATGGGATAAGTAATTGGGAGGCCGATAGAGTTCCTGGACAAGTTCCTGGTCTGTTTTTCAGTCTCAGTAGTGCTGGTGCATGATGGAACATGAACAGTTTGTTCCTGATCACAAGATCTACCTCATGCTTTAACTTCAGGGGATGAAGTGGCCAGTGTGAATAGTTGCACTATATCGTGTAATTAGATGATGTTTTGTAGAGTGAGATTTATTACTTTTTAAGTTTATAAAATAAAATTTGACGAAACCATGTACCAAGAATGCTGTACCAGCTGTGTGGATTTAGGCACTGAACTACAGAAATTAATCTTGGGCCTTTTCATCCACTGGCAAGGGACCTGTTGTTAGTGACGCACAATGCCTGTGAATTTCACTTGAAATATTACAAGCCTAATCTATAATTAGTTGTCTTTAATGCCACAGCTGCCAGGCACCTATTAAAGCCAATCACATGTGTAAAATACTCTCTGAGGCGCCTGACTCAACAATTATTTAGCAATAAAACAGTCCAATAAATTTCACCGACAAATTGTGGGAACTGCTCGGTATTTCGTCTGAGTCGCTAATCAGTGATCTGATGTTCCAACCCTAGAGCTTCTCTAAAGAACATAAACACGTGATTGTCAAATACGTGAAGGGAAATGCGAGTCACAGTCTTTCTACAGCATTATGAAAAATAATAGGTAAAAAATAACACATCAGAAAATCTGAAAAGATACAGTACCGGTCAAAAGTTTGTGGACACTCGACTGAAATGTTTCTCATGATCTTAAAAACCTTTTGTGTTTTTAAAGGTGTGCGATTAAATGTTCGAAATCGGTGTCGTAGACAAAAATATAATTGCTCCAATGTATTCGTTTCGTATTTGGCAATGATATTTATTTGACGTACTTATGAAAGATTGACAGTTCCATATATGTTATTCATTCCTAATTACATTTAATGTTGTCGAACGTCCAGGAAACCAGTTCCTGTTATAACTGTCGCTATGCAGCTGAGCTACAGTTGAGGTTATACTTTCACATACGCCTTGCAGAATCTCGCAATCAAAATTGCATGGTTTTTATTAAGCCCCGCCCTGAATAAGCGATTTCCCATAACAGATGTTTACATACAGTCCACAAGACGCAATACTAACTGTATTTACACAAGTGAACCAGTTCAGAAGTTTACATATTGTTAATACTGTGTTATTACCCGGATGATCAATGTCTGTTTTGTGAGAGTTCTTCATGAGTCCGTTATTTGTCCCGAGATGTTAAACTGCCCACTATTCATCAGAAAAATCCTCCGGGTCCTGCACATTCTTTGCTTTTCCAGCATTTTATGCATATTTGAGCCCTTTCCAACAGCGTCTATATGATGCTGAGATCCATCTTTTCACACTGAGGACGACTGAGGGACTCGTACACGACTATTACAGAATGTGCAAATGATGCTCAAGAAGACCAACACGATACGTTAAGAATCAGAGGGGCGTAAACTCTTATTATTTGGTCTTCTGGGAACATGTAAATAGCTTGTGTAGCTTCTGACGGACAGTACTAAATGGAAAAAATATATTTAAAGCAAAATAATAATTTACACCAGTATCTCTCTCATTCTCTATATTGAATTTAATAAGACAAAAAAAGAAAAAAAAAAACAAACAACTTATGTTACCGACAAAACACAAACTCCTCCAGCCTGAAAACTTTCCCAGGAAAATTTGCTGACTGTTACACACTGGAGACTCCTTCCATAAAATGTTAAATAACCATCTCCTTAATTCTCATGTCTTCACATCTAACAATGCAATCATTTCCCTGAAGCATGTATCTCTCATGACCTCCAGGAACGAGTGCAAAAACAATGCACTAATTCTATTTTCGCACTCTCAGATCAATTTCTCATTTTTTTTGGTGAGACTGGACTGCTGGATCAGGAGCTCCATGAATTGGGACAAACATCTTTTATAGTCCGGAAAATAATTCAGACATGCGCAAAATATATCATTCAGGGCAGCATGGGAAAGGGGATTTATCACTTCTTGTATCTGTGCTTCGAGGCTGATAGAGGTCATGCTCTGCTGTTTCCGCTCGCTCACACACACGCACGCACGCACATAAAACTGAAGATTTTTATTCAAGAGGACAAAAAAACAAAAACAAAAAACAAACACACAGCATGAAAGACTCGACTTTCGCACAACAGACCAGGAGCATCATGAACGGTATTACTTCACACTAAGGGGATTGTTCGGGCTGGTCAGAGCAGGGTCTGTGTGTCGGAGTATAAACAGGGCAATAATAGAGAACACGCATGTTAAAGCATTAAAGATGATCTAAACACAGACCGCCGTCTTGATAGCGACACAATGACGGCTACACCGCGGTTCCTCTCTCCAGGTTCTGTTTGATCTCGGCGGTGTATTTTCCGTAGAAGCGCTCGGCTTTCTTGTTGAACTTGGCGTTTCTCTCGTTGATGTAGTCGATGTCGGCGTCGTCGTTGTAGGCTCTGCGCCGGCTGAATTTGGCGCGCTTCTCGATTCTGTTGGGGGGAAAACAGAATGAACGCACTTCTCTGTCTCACACACACACGATTCTATAAACTCTGTCTCCGTGACTTACTGTTTGTCGACGTCCTCCTGCATGCGGTCGATGGCTTCTCTAGAGGGAACGTGCATTCCGTGGATCAGAGAGTTGGAGGTCGGATGGAAGTCTTCACCGCTGAGAGGAAACACGGGCAAGAGCTCAGGATTTATCATCATCATCAATAAACATCATTCCGAATAAACTTTAATGTTCTGAGCCTTTTTACACTCAGAGAATGCAAAAACACTCTCTGCACATTTTCCATCATCCAACAGGACTAAGTTACTCTGCCTTACGTTAAACCAAGTGACTACAGCTAATAATTAGTATTATATAAGGAAGAACTAGACATCAACAGTGAAGCTTAGAGTATCTAGAGCTCACCACTCCTCTCTTTGTCTTTCGTAGCTTTCCATATCAGGCTTTATCTGTCGAGTGAGCCGCTGATATTGCCTCAGCTGGGCCTCGGCGTACCCTACAGGGGGAACGAAGACGGGATGAACAAATAAAACGGTCCCAAAAAAACCCCACGGGTGACGACAGATGATGGGGAGACCGAGGGCAGAATGTAATTACCGTAACTGATCACAAACAGGGGCTGAAATCTAAACCAGACCCGGTTCAATTTCTACATGGTTTAATCTCCCCACATGGCAGAGAGACTCAGATTTTAACTCACTAACATGAACTGCACGCCCTTTAAAAAAAAACAACAATAATGACTGATTAAAGTCACAATTCATTTTCCATACAATATTTCTAATGCTAAGAAAACAGCAACTGGTAATAAACGCCCTGTTAGTAACCTTAGTTCCAGTTGAAACACTGTTATACAACACCCAGTAGAGTTCAATGTGGCAACAATATCACATCACATCACTTTAAGATTATTAAAGTTAGTCTATTTATCGTTGAGATATTATTTGAGAGATATTATAGATATTAGCCTTTTTGCCTGCATAGATTCAATCCAAACCTCACTAACTCACAAACAACAATAATAATATCTGCTTGGACCCAACGTGTCCAGTCAGTGGAAAGTTCAGGAAAACAAAACTCTGTGACTTGGTTTATGTTTATGTTAAGTTTGGTTTATGCACATATGATTAATCTGTGCAGAGGCGATGGGTGCAATTTATTTTACTTTTGGCTACGGAACATTTGACAAGACACAGCCTGGATCATCAATATTTTAGTACTGTGTAAACGTTTGTGTAAGCCAAACTGAACCGAAGTTTTCCGCCGGATTTACAGAAGCGATTTTCTTTGTCCTCGTGTGCGCATGTTAATCAGCTGTAAAGTGTAAAGCGCGTTCCGGTCACAGCTCATTTACACATAGCGACGCCCACAAAACGGCATGAAACGCATGACCGGGAGTTATTCTGCAAACATATTTAACGATCTGACAATAACAAGAATGGTGATGATGATAATAATCGAGGATGACATCTTCTGTCAATGTTTGTTTAAGGCTTGCGGCAACGCGCAGACAGACCGGCCCGTCCTCTGTTCATACGCCACCGCTTCTTTTGTCGTAATTAAATGATCCGTTTTATTTGTCTTCATTTATGGGTTTGTGTTGGCTCGCTTTCTTTATTTTTTTTCATATTCTTGAAATGAATGCCAGTAATATAAAGTGACTCATTTTCACAAATCCCACACCCTGACCTAGTGAACCAGCATGAGGATGTGTTTCTGATACGGACTCCAAAGCTCTTCCATAAGTCGCTGTGGATGAGGACGTCTGCTAAATGCCGTAAACGTAATAAAAATACGCAATTTAAACCCCCACAGTATATTCCGGATCTAAAAGTAGAGTAATCCATGCTGATGATATGATTCGAAGTCGATCAAGCTGAGGTTTACATTAGTTAGTGTTCTTATTCACTCGCACACACACACACACACTCAGGAGCACGAGCAGGACACGAACGTTTTTCTGAATTGCCAGGCTTTTCATACATGTAAACGTCCACATCAACGCTTAATGGATAACTCTGTTCACTTTTTACACTCGCACTAATATAAGACACAGTGAAGTCCTAATAGTGCTCGAATTCTCAAGTAACTCACCTGCGAAGCCAGGATCAGGGTTTTTCTTCTTCTTTTTCCTCTCCCATCTCTCAGCATCCTCGGCGCTGATCTCCAAGAGTTTCACACGGTGGTAATCCTCCCCTCGAGCCGCACACTCCTAACACGCATACAGTTAAACCGATTTTACAACTGGTGCAGATACACCGGAGCACGACGTCTCGCTTCAGACGTTTCCGCACTTCTGTACAGGAAGACTGTAAGAGCTAATGCTCTTTTAAACTCTGAGACTCGAACATTCTGATCTAGACTGTCGTCATAGAAACCGACTACACGCTAATACCGCACTAAACCGAGCTGTGGGTAAAAACCACTGAGCTGTTTATTTAGGAATGTTTAGAGCAAACAATTTGTGAAGAAAAAAAGGCTCTTCGTTAAGTGCTGTGTTCGGTACAGTGCCGAACATTCGTGACGTTCCTTACCTTCTTCTTTTCATCCACCATGAGCTCATACTCGAGTCGAGCTTTCTTTGCCTCCCAGTTTGAGGGCAGCTTTAGCCGCTTGTCCTCCTCCACCACTTCCTGATGGTTCAGTTTACGCGCCTCATTCTGCAAACGGAAAAAAGACAAAGATCCCGGTAACGTTTATTAATTCCGCAGACGCTTTAATCTAAAAAAAAAAAAAAAAAAGTGACTCAATAAGACCCACGAGGCAGAATAGAGTCCGAGCAGCTTCACGACCTCTTGAATTCTGAGATTTGAACTTTTTCATGATGTTTCAGTTTAACACGTACAACTTTAACTGTTGACTCGTGTTGTAATAAACGCTACAAATCTACACGTAAACAGGTTACGGACACTACTTACTATAACACCGGGCTTACATTTTTAACAGTAAAGTATATCAAAGCAGCATAAAGTAACACACTTTCTAAATAAGGTGCAATATGTTGTATACAAAACTGCTAAATCTGGTAAGAGACCCACTCTCTTAGGTGTCAATCTTTAACGCAAAGTTACAAAAATAATGGCACCCCTGCCCAAACACATTCCCAGATAGCCACAGCTACACTTGTTCGATGGTGTCTGCCCCCCCGAAAGCAGAAACGAATTATTTTGTTAAATAGCTTTTTGACAATTTGCCTTCCGTTATTGAAACAGGTTTTTTTGTATTTATGCCCATATGTCCTCCTGTATGTGAGAAGTCCAGAAATATCGAATAAGAAGAAGAGTTTGGAAGTGAATCTTTTCTATAAACGTGATTATAAAGTAATTTGAGGTTTGTGTTGTCTTACCCTTTTTAAATGAAGCTCTCTGAACTTCCTCAACCTTTCCTCTCTCTTTTGTGATGATGACGTTTCCGTCGGTTCCTCATCACCGGCTGGTCCACACACATCCTTTCGACACGAGAACACAAAACAGCGCATTTAAAACAGAAAACACGAACTGAATCAAGTCTGTAACTCATCACTAGACGTTTAAACAGAGTGTCAAACCACAACATATAAACCGCACAAGGCTATATACGCAAAAGAAACGCATTTTCACTTCGATTAGCGAGGAGAGCTAATGCTAGCTAGTTAGCTTAAATCACGGAATGAGGAAAATGTGAAAAACGAAATCAGAAATGAAGAAACGTGTCTCGTAAATGTTATTTTACAAATAAACACAACAACAAATCAGAAGAAGTAAGAACAAAACGCGAACAAAATGCACTTTTCTTCACGCCCACGGTTGTGTTTACCTCTGTGACAGACGCCATCTTGGTTTCTTGCAAAAACCGGAAGTGGTCCGTCACTGTACTACAGTCCTGGCGGACTCTTAATTTGCCTAAAGTAGTTCCTATCCATTAAGCAAACCTTGTGCTGCCCTTTATTATTCGACACCTAACAAGCTTAATCGATCAATCGATTATACAGACACTTCCATCTATCCATTTCTATACCGCTCATCCTTCAGAGTCACGGGGAATCTGGAGCCTATCACAGGGAGAATCGGGCACAAGGCGGGGTACACCCTGGACAGGGTGATAATCCATCGCAAGGCACAATCACATACACATTCATACACCCATTCATACACTTTGGACATGCCAATCAGCCTATCATGCATGTCTTTGGACTGGGGGAGGAAACCGGAGTACCCGGAGGAAACCCCCACAGCACGGGGAGAACGCGCAAACTCCGCACACACAGGGCAGCGGCGGGAATCAAACCCCCGACCCTGGAGGTGTGAGGCGAACTGTACAGGCACTTATTTACCCAATATAAATTAAGTTAACACCTGTGTTAATTGGCCTAATAACACTTCTATAATGATATAACAAATAATAAAATTTATTATAATAAAATATATAAGTCCTGTTAGTATTGTTACTATTACAAATAGTAAAATATCTGGATAAGGTGCCTTGATAAAAAATGTTCTTCATTCTTTAAGACAAGACAATACAGGTGAATTTAACTAAAAGTTTTGATTTATAAATAAATGTATTTTTATCTTTGCAAATCACATATATCTAATTAAATATAAGTACATTTGCATATAAACAAAAAAATCTAGTCTTTGGATGAATAATAATAAAATAAATTAAATGTATTGTTTATTAAAGGAAAAATGACAAATAAATTGATATAAATATAACTTAAAATACATACACACACACACACACACACACACACACACACACACACACACATATATATATATATATATATATATATATATATATATATATATATATATATATATACGTACATACATACATATATACTTACACACATACCCACATACATACATACATACATACATACATACATTGACATACACACACACATACATACATACACACATACACATACATAGGAAACAAGTGTTTTAGATTTATGAAATGACGTGAATGTGCAGAGTGGGCGAAGCTTTAAGCCTTGCTCAAAGGTGCTAAGTTTCAGATGATATAGTGGTTGCAATTAGACAAATGATAACATTTATCTGTTTAGTTTTTAAGAGAACACACCAAAAATCATCTTTAAAAATAATATTTTTTAATATTTACTTTCAGTGTCTTACCATAAGTTTCAAATAGTGTGGTGGTTTCAAGTGGACAAATATAGTTTTGATATTTTTTTTATTACTACAGTTTGAGATGTTATGCATGTAAATTATTAAATAATGATAATAATAATAGTAATAATAATAATAATAATAATAATAATAATAATAATAATAATAATCCCTACTTGTAGTGATTGCCATGCAATAGTCTCCCAGTCTCAGTGAGTGCAGCAGATTACCCAGTCAACTGTTTTTAACAGCCTCGTAATGAAGCAGTTCAGAGAGACGAAAACAGAAGCTGACACAAGTGCACGCCCAACAAACAAATGACAAAGCATAATACATTTCCCCCACTCTATTAACAGCTAAGCAGAAAGAATGAACCCGATAGAAAGAGTTAAACCTTCGGGCCTCTCACCGTCTTCAATGCCTCATTAACAATAACATGTTGCTCAGGCCCAGTGGCCACTTTTCCTACATGATTACTGTTATAATTAAACATGCTTTTTTGGAGGATGTAATTAAGTGGAGTTTATAGTGTTAGATTAAAGCGATCCTGCAGATCACAGGCAACGGTAATGGACTGATGCACTTTAAGTGTACGCCAGATGGAATGGCAGCATCGCGGCTATAAGATAGCTAAATAAAGCTCTGCAGACCCCCATTTGTCAGCTCAGGCTTCTGGATAACTGCACACAAGGGGACAGTGTAGTGCTTCGTTGTATAATTTGTGCACTGGTAACAGAAGAAAAAAAAAAAAGCTACACATTTAAGAATTCTGCACAAATTAAATATTTCAGCAGATTTTCTTTGACACGGAATAATCTTCCTGCCACCCAGAGTTGCTCCCCACGTTGCAGCGCAGTCCTAAGGCAGCTGCCTAACATCTGCTGGGATATAAACTTTGTGGCCAATAAAAGCACCCAGTTTCCTTAATTACTATTTCTGTCATTTCCGCAGCCAAGAACTTATTAATGCTGTGCCAAATCAAACATGGCCCCTTCACTGGAAGCGCTGTTGTGCTGTGTGCCAGGCCGAGTCTGCGCACGTACCCGCTGAGGGGAAACCCACACACAGACTCGCCCTATTGTTCACCACATCACCTCAAGCCATCATCATGCACATGTAAATAAAACGAATGGTTATTGTCATTGGTTCCGTTACCACCACCCAGACGAACCACAGCTACAATGAAATTAGCTCCTAGATATTGGCCATGTTTGATTGCCTTATAATTGTTTTCTGCGTTTCACAGATTTATTCCTTTTAGCCTTTGGCGTCCTCCTTGCTTCCTTTTCTTTCCGCTCCCTCACTCTCTCCGTGCAAGTGGTTTGGCTTTCTGTAGAGTCTAAGAGGAACCATTTATGAATCTCTTCCTGTAAGAACAGTTACTCGCCTAAGACAACTCTCCTTCCAAAATTCATTAAAAAAAAAAAAAACTGAAGGAGAAGTGGAAAAGGTGTTCAATGTAAATAAATAAATAAATAAATAATGAAGGAAAAAAAAAAAAAACAAACAACCCAGTTCCACAAACTCTATAAAACCCAACCTCAAGTCTTCTCCACTCGACCGAGACGCGTGGATCGAATCAGAAGCAGGATATCTAAGCAGCGATCTCAAAGATCCGTAAGTTTGGCACTGATATCATACTTTTTATCTGGCCGATTTTTATTATAAAATATGGATGGAAATATCAAGAAAATAAATGTGATGCCATATAAATGCTTCACAGCTCCATCGTCATGCGTGCCACGTGTTGTTCGATCCAAATACTCAGAGCATTTTAGTCATGTTTCTATATGTGCTGCTTTCTTAATGGCCACAGGCTAAAATATAATATGGAATGAGTCGCAGTGTTTATTATTATTATTATTATTATTATTATTTTTTTTTTTTTTTGCCGAGGCAAGTTGGAAGAAACAAAAAACATTTCAAGAGCAATATTAGACAAGTTGATTTTTTTCAGAGCCCCCTGGTATCAGAGAAACACTAACAAGCTCATCTTTATCCCCGACTGAACACACCTCCTCTGTTAATACAGTATGTGAGGCAGAGCAGAAAAACACATTCTACACATTTTCTACTTTATATCCAGCTCTGAAAACACTATATGTCTAAGCTGATATTGTTCGAGGTTCACTTTTTGACTCCGATGAACCCAAAGTGCTTCATGTACTGTACTTTGTCACTGCTACTCTCCAATAAAGATATTCTTCATTGTGATCGTCGACGTCCTCATCGTTTTTTTTTTCTCACAGTGTAAAAACTTCCAAAATTGAAAACCGAGAAAACTGCATTTAAAGATTTCATTCCGACTGAGGCGCAGGAGTTTCACTGACACTTTGACAGCTGGTATCTGATTACAAACTGACCTGATTAGGCTTATGTCCATTTCACTACGACACCTAGAGCTATCTAGCGATTTGTTCAAACCGTGACATGCACGGCATTGAGGAAACCACACTTCCATGGCTACGTCCACGTTAATTTTTTTGTCCAGTGAAAATTGAGCTTATTCGGAAATGCTTTCCCACATGAATCATTTTGAAAACGCGGAGAAAACTTCGAGATATTAGAAAACAATGATGTATTTTTAGTTAGTCGTGTGACCCATTCCACTCAAAACAGACAAGATGGTGGACGATGTTGTACTGCGGCTGTTGTGCCTGATATTCAGTTTGATACCGCTGTTAAAGATTAATGTCACTTTGTACAACCTTGCATATTTAAATAAAAATTCCGGACGGAAATGACGCAGGCCAAAGCTTCTGACGTTTTTACGCGTATGCGGTAGAGGGACGTAAGCGTTTTTCAGACATTTCAGTGTGGACAAGCAATTTATGGAAAACGTTTGAAAACGCCAGTGTAGACGGAGAGCGTTTTATAAAACAAAAATGCAGTTTTCAGTTTTCTATCTGGATTAATCTGCACGTAGCCTTAGCTAGCGAGGTTTTGGACATCTTTAGGCAGACTGACTGTTTGAAGCACCGGGTTTGTTCAACCGCCTCCTTAAAAAGGTGGTTGGCGACATCATTTTGGTGAAATATACTTATGGATTCTTAAAGGTGAAGTGTCAAAGTATGTTACAGGCAGAAAAAAAAACAGTTCTTCTTCTTTTCTGCCAAAATTCAGCCACAATTTCATCTGATGGATTTTCCCAGACCACCACAGACATGCCACATGAGTTGGCTTTTAAAGAGAACGGACAGGGATGATCAGATCTGGGGACGGAGCTCATTTCCTGCAAAATAAAAAAAAAAAAGTACAAAATGTTTAAAGGGCTGCAGAATAAAATGTTCAATATGCGCCTCATCTTGTTCTTCTAAATCTTGTTTTCCACTTCTCTCTTTTTTCCTTAACACTCACTGTACACAGTGTGGCAGTACAAATGTACCTCTGTGCGTCATGCCAGTAAAACATCTTAACATCTGACCTGAGTGAGATGAAATGAAGTACTAACGAAGATTCATTTCATTCTAATATTGCAAATCACAGTATGTACAGCGTCATATATATATATATATATATATATATATATATATATATATATATATATATATATATATAAAAGAGTATACCATAACAGTATGACACAACATGTGAATACGAACCGTACCACACATCAGTGTTCAGTGTGATTACTGATGATGTGTGCGATATGTTCAGTCAGTAATTAACAACATATCATTACATCACCCATCTCTACAACTTGTTTGACTCTTGATTGAGACAGTGAAGTTTAAAGTTTGCACCCACCTCCCATTAAGGTTCTCAAAGCAAAGGAAGATTGTGGACAAGAAAGAATCACCCAGTCCTGTTTCACTGCTACAAACCGTATTCGTGTGATTATTATAGCGAGATGAGAACATGAAGCGAAGAGAGTATTTTTAATGATCTGATCAGGGATTAAGACCCTTCTAGGATAGCCCAGTACGGCTCTCTGTCCGTCCTGAGAGTTGAACGCACGACCACCTGGACGTTAGAACAGAACCGTTTAACCCTCTGTGCTCTCACTTATTACAAAGAGCTGACCGTTTAACATTAAGCTCAACAAGGACTTAAATGATTTAGCATATCGTGAGTCTGTAGATATTGAAAACACGTGAAGGACACTGATGTGTACTGTGTTGGTAAAAAAAAAAAAGAAAGAAAGAAGGAAGATCAGTAGGGGGAGCCACGCAACACGCAATGACGGCATGAGAGTTTAGTTTTGTAGAACAGTATGATCTTCTGTATGATGTTTATAACAGTATGATGTTTTTATTAATCATTACATTATTGTCAAACATATCCAATATTTCTCATTATGACATGATTGTTCGATAGTTATAAGACTATTAAACTTATTTCTCGGCATTTGTTTCTAATTTCAAGTCGTGTTATTGTATTGGCAGATACAGTATTGTTTTCTGACGGTAGAACTTTAAATTAGTTTTTAAAAAATGTATAAATGAACGCTTTCATTTGATAACAGATCATTTTTGTGGCATACAAATCAAATATAATTATAAATCTGGCGCCACAACACAAACATGGCCGTATGTATTGTATATTCCATAGGAATAAGACAAAAATACAAAAATTAAACACGTGTTGGCATGCTGTTATGGGAAAATAATCACCGACAGGGTTTTGTGATGAAGCAGAGTTCCTGTCGCCACCCCAAAGTGTTTTTGTGTTTTATTCCTCTTATTAATTCACAGCAAATTGCCAGAAATGTTTTTCATAAATATCATGTCATACTTTTTTTTTTTTTTATCCATCTCTAGTTACATTTAATGTTGTGGAACATCTACCAAACAAGTTCGTTCCTGTTCCCTCATCATCTCACGTTACCAAATCCTTCCATGCTGAATTGTTACAGTTACAGCTTTTACTGTTACAGCTCACTGTTACAAAGCACTGACACTGGAGACTCCTTCCAGAAATGCGAAATAAGCAGCTCCTTTCAGAAGACGTCACCAGAGCGATTAGAGACGATTTCAATGACGTCGAAAAGCTGTTACTATAGAAACCATAACGTATTATTCATGCGTTCATTTAAACCTGTGATTCGAATTACTTTCAGAGCTGCTGTTATAGAAAATTAATCAACAGCTTCTGGCCAAGATAGATTTGAGAATTCGACAAGGCTGTGATAAAAGAGACTCTCGTGTACAGTATAATGGACAGTACATTAGTTGTACATCACATGCATCTCATAATGTACTTATCCCAATGTTCATATCACTAATATAAGCCTACAAAGATATCCATACACACACAGATGCCCGAGAATAGAAGAAGAGCTCCCACATGCAAATGTTTTTCCCATCCCTCTAACTCTATCTGACCTAAATTAGACAGCATGTTTCTGAACAGTAGGCCGTTGTGGAGGTTTTTGCATTGTGAGGCTGCCACGCAAACAGTCTATGGACACACAGCTGTGGAGAGACATGAACCCTTATCTTATCTTATAACCCTGTATCTTGATGAGAATCACTGAGAGAGAGTGAGGAAGCAGGAGAAGAGAAAACTCTTGATTTTGCCCAGACCAAAGAGATTCTTTCGTTCTGCGTCACCCTTTCAGTGATCAAACACCAACAATGGACCAGTTCTTCAATCTCACATTCTGATCTGTTCACGGAGTATTTCTGATACCAACGATTATTCTAAAAAGTGTTCTTTCCTCAGCGAGTAAACAGGTTAAAGGGAATGAAGGAAGGAGAGGAACTGGGATCGGTCATCAGATCAATTACGTCAGATTGTACAGTTGTTTATTTACGTCTTTTCATGGAGCAGAAGCTTTCAGCCAAAGCGACGAATAAATGACACAGAATCCAATCCAAGTACAGAGCTGACACTGATACAGGATAAGTGCTGAAATGTTCAGTAACTGACCAGAAACCAGATGCTGGAAGATCAGCGAGCCATAACTAAACACCAAGGCACAATAAAAATTACCCGAAACCTTATAAAATGTACCCCCCCCCCCCACCCTTTTCTTTTTGTTATTAAATCCTTTTTAAGGAAAATTGCTGCGGTTTTCTTTTAAAAAGCAAGAGGAGCTGAAAATGTTTGGAAAATCTGAGTCCGTACTGAATACATGACAAGCTGTGTCCAAAACAGCAGACGGCTGCCTCGAGCCCTTGCTGCTCATAAGTCGGCGTCTTAGAAGGAAGCAAATTGATAGCTAAAATGATTTGATACACTCTTTGCAGGCAGCAAGCAAGACATCACAACATTGAGACAAGATATCGACATATACTAATGGTCTCTAGCAAATATTCTCATCAGAAATAAAACATTAGGTCAAAAACCATTACAAAAGAACATATTTGTCCCGATTACAGGATTCAATATGCAGATGCTGGGAGTGAAACACTAGCATTACAGTTTCCCTTCACTGGAACTAAGAGGCCCTGTTCCAGCATGACAATGCCCCTGTGCACAAAATGAGCTTCATGAAGACATGGTTTGCCAAAGCTGGAGTGGAAGAACTGGAGCACTGCACAGAGCCCTGACCTCAACACATTTGGGATGAACTGGAACAGCGACTGCACCCCCAGACCTCCTCACCTGACACCAGTACCTGACCTCACTAATGCTCTTGTGGCTGAATGGACACAAATCCCCATAGCCACCCTCCAAAATCTAGTGTAAAGCCTTCCCAGAAGACTGGAGGTTAATATAACAGCAAAGGTGGGACTACATCTGGAACGGGATGTTCAACACGCACATGTGGATATGATTATCCAAGTTTGGTGTCCACAAACTTTTGCCTTTACAGAGTACACACTTCCATTCTTCTCAACAAGACATCTAATTGTTTTTTCTTCACATCAGGTCTGATGGGCCGTCTTCCTTTCGCTTCTTCAGAGATCTATTGATTGGCTTTCTCATTTGGAGTGTCGTCTAGTTGCAGGACACACCTTTTCTTTTTGCAAATAAATTGTAAAACAGTGGTAAAATATATATATTTTTTTGAGGAACCAAGTTAGATTGAGTTTGTGAGAAACCTCATACAGATTTAAACACAAGTTAGGTCACGTAAAGACAAGTTCACTAAGTAGTGATGAACGTTGATCTAAATCAAGTGGATGTAATGTGGAGTCCCATTACAACTCAGAGGGCTGGACGAATTCTCTCTCTGCCAGGAAAGGTTGAGAGATGCGCTGAACCGCGGGTATGTTTGGTTTACGGCTCTCTTTCAGCGATTATGGAATATCTTTCAGGACTGCTGGTGAGGATTACATCATCTCTGTTAGATGTTAGATTATTATAGTGGAGAGCGCCAAACTGTAGTCTTACTTCTTCTTTATATGAGGTTACAGTAGGAACTGGGGTCTTAATAAAATATACATAGCATATTAAAGACAGCTGTGCATACTTTGGCCTGTGATGAACTAAGAGGCCATATTACCAAATTTTTTATATCATTTCCATATGAATTAATATGAAAAAAAATATATTTCCAGTATATTCCCATTGATATTTAAAAATTTTTAGAACACCTGGGTGACTAGGAACAGGAAATTGTTCAACCATGACTTCCTGTTTCACAGGGGTATAAATATGAGGTAACACGTTGGCCAAATTCCCTTAGTCATTCATAACAATGGGTAAAGACCAAGGAATATAGCTGTGATGTGCGGGAAAAGGTTGTTGAGCTTTACAAAATGAGACGTGGCTATAAGAAAATATCACAAGCATTGAAAATGCCCATTTCCACCATCAGGGCAATAATTAAGAAGTTCCTGTCTACTGGAAATGTCATAAATCAACCTGGAATTGGACGCGTGTCTATATCGTGTCAGTGCACTGTGAAGAGGACGGTTCGAGTGGCCAAAATATCTCCAAGGATCACAGCTGGAGAATTGCAGAAGTTAGTTGCGTCTTGGGGTCAGAAAGTCTCCAAAACTACAGTCCAAAAGTCACCTACATCACCACAAGTTGCTTGGAAGGGCTTCAAGAAAAAAGCCTCTACTCTCATCCAAAAACAAACTCGAGCATCTTCAGTTTGCCAGACACTACTGGAACTTCAAATGGGTTCTATGATCAGATGAAACCAAAATATAGCTTTTTGGTAATAAACACCAGAGGTGGTGTTGGCGCACACAGAGAGGTGGTTACATGGAAAAGTACCTCATGCCCACGGTTAAATATGGTGGTGGATATTTAATGTTTTGGGGTTGTTCTTCTGCCAGAGGACCTGGACATTCTGTTAGGATATATGGCATCATGGGGATATCAAGTATCCACGGATATTAAATGAAAACCTGACTAAAACATACATCAAAATCAACACAAAAATGGTTTACTGACCACAAAATCAAGGTCCTGCCATGACCATCCCAGTCCCCTGACTTGACCCAAAAGATCAAAAGATTAAACGATAAAGACAATTTTTCACAGCCTTCTTTGCTCATATTTGCCAAAGGTGCCAATATTAGTGGAGGGCACTGTAATTAAACATATACTGTATTAAAATGATGTCACCGAATGTTTAGCTAGAACCTGAATAAACAAGCGCATCTATAGGCCTGCTGGACGCTGTAGCTGCTTCTTGTGTTATTCTGCTGAGGGTTGGACCGCATCGTTAATCTATGTGAGCCAACTGTAAGCATGAAATATAATAAAAAAAATTTTAAAAGGGGGAGCACATCCAGTATGATCCTCTCTTTCTGGTCCACCGAGGGTCTCTTCCTCACCCGCAGTGGTTAGTGGCTTTTGGAAAACACACACACACACACACACACACACACACACACACATGCACGTGGGTTATTAGAAAGCTGCTGTGCCACGCTGTGCTGTGCCAAGCCATGGTGCATGAGCTCACTTCCCTTCCCCAGTTACAGTGGTTTGAGATTGGCCTCTGGTTGGCGTGACGGTTTGCGCCCCTGAACAGAGGCGAGTGTACTCCAGATGAGACGCTTGTGGTCGTCATCTCCAGCTCTCTCTCTCTCTCTCTCTCTCTCTCTCTCGGGTGCTCTTAAATGGGCTTTGTTCCTTCCATATAATGCACAGGATTTAGCATTTTGTTAATCACCCGTGCATTTAGCTAACCCGTGTCAGGTGCTTTAGACGCAACATCGTGTTACGAGGTAGGATTTAAATCGTGGTTAATGGAGCGATGAGGTATTTGGAGGTACATTCGGGTGTTGGTGGTTGTGGCCAATGTGTGCGTCCCAGTGTGGCATTCTTTACCCAGTACAGTTATCACAGATGCTAATCGCCTCAGGCCAGACCGCTACTGTGGGATATGGCTTTGTAACCCAAAACCATGAGGTGGTCAAAGTCAGAAATCAAGCAGCGAACATGTTCTGAATGACTGCAGAATTTCTGGTCATGTCCTTAGTAATGGATGCACTGTTCGCTCTGGATCCTTGACCCACTGACCTGGAACCAATTTAATAGTCTTTTTGGAAAATGACCTTGATGTGACAAGGTGATGTAGGTGGATGGATCCTTTTTAACAACTGAAATCGGACAAAAACAGGCAAGGGGTTAAACAGCAGGCAAAGAAAGCAACCCAGGGCAATCAAAATTAAAATGAAAGGCAGAATAATAAGAAGAAAAATAAAAATGAATGAAAGAGGAATAATGAACGGAGAAGTGCAGGCTGAAATTCGGGTGAATGTTCCTTTTGTTAAAATTATTCTTAGTATTGTTCCACTTTTAATAAAAATCTAAAATGGGAACATGGAGGTGAAACCAGCCTTCCGAGCTGAGCAGAACCCTACTTCCTGTTCAAAGGCAGAACCAGCTACTAATCGGAGTATTTTCCTGTGCCTCTTGTCTTTGTGGCTTTATAGTTTCACAGTCGAGCGACGCTGCTTCATAGGCGCCCGCTTCGCTGCACCAGGGCCAGGCTTCCAATAAAACCTAATCGTTTCAATTTCCTCATATCTTATTTCAGTCGTTTGCTTTAAACTCTTTGGCTTTTTTGTAGAGATGCCAGCGTTACCCATGAACGACTCTGGTAAAGAGAGAGAGAGAAAGGAAGGAAGGAAGACAGAAAGAGATGGTAGAGAAAGAGAGAAAGAGAGAGAGAGAGAGAGAGAGCGATTATATTTGACTCTGAATACTGAAATAGAGGTTTTATGGCGTTTAAAATGAGAAGTTCGGGGGAAGCACATGACTGATTTTTCTCCGTAAATATGCTGAGTCTGTTTTGCCTACAGACAGGAAGTCTGCTTAAATAAACATGTTAAAGGCCTTGATTCATCCATTTATTGAATTCATTCAGTTGTATGAATTAACCCTTTAAGGTTGCAACATTGAAAGCACTTGAAAATATTGCACCAGAACCGAAAAAAGGCTGTAGTTCAGTGATTCTAGGTTTTTTTTAATGATTTTTTAAAAACATGAACCATCATGGTTTCCGTAGCAGATCCTTTGCTGCATCCAGTCATGTGAATTTTTCTAAATGATTTCACTAAAGGCAGCTGATTGAGTAATAAAGAATTTTCACAAACGTTCATAGACTTGTATTTCACTTATTCTCCAGTTCAAGTTCAAAACAGACGCCTCATCTGTTCAGAGTCTATGGCGCTGATCAAAAGTGTTAACGTGAAGCGTCACTACAAAACAAAACATCCAACATCCTCTGTAATGCTTATCCTACACAGGGTCATGGGGAACCTGGAGCCCGTCCCAGGGGATGAGGCAGGGGACACCCTGGACGGGGAGCCAACCAATCGCAGGGCACAATCGCACACACAATTCACACACTACGAGCAATTTGGAAACATTGGTCAGACTACATCGCATGTCTTTGGACTGGGGGAGGAGACTGGAGTACCTGGAGGAAACCCTCCAAAAGCACGGGGAGAACATGCAAACTCCGTGAACACAAGGTGGAGGTGGGAATTGAACCCCCAACCCTCGAGGTGCGAGGCGCTGCCCAAACCCTAACCCTAGGGTAACCCAAAACAAAACGAATCGTTAATGGTTAAGCATTAAAAAGCAACTATTGTCACCATCCAGCCTTGTTATTTGGACCTTTGTGAGCAAGGAATTTAATCTAGCTGTGCTTTTATATGTACAGTACTTAATCTTAGGCACACTATAATATTTTTATAGGAATTTTGTCTCTTATTTATATTGACAGAAGAAATGCATGACAGTAGAAAATGATTATTTTCCCCAAAAGTAAACATTACAGATTTTTTTGGATGATATTTGTATGTCATTAAAGTAAGTAAGATGCTGTTCCTCAGATAAAAATGTTGTGGAGGTTGTCTGGGATTTGTAGAAGAACTTTGAGGAGCGCTCTGAGATGCTCGTATAACCGCCAGCCGATTTCTTTGGTAACGACAAGTTTGCTGCTCTTTTTAATAAATATAGTCAATAATTTATCATTTAATTGGCTTCAAAGAATTCCGTTACACTCCTGGGAATGATTTGCATCGTTCTTTCAAATATTATTTTAATATTTACTGAATGAAATCAGAATGATCCAGAACGATCACTTCCTCAGAGTGCTCATGAGGAATCTCCCTTTCGCTGATATGAGTGTATTTATTGGAATTCGAACAGCAGTGGATGAGCGCTGAACCACTGGCACACCACACATTCAGACTGCACTTTGTGTTCCTCGGACTGTGGTTAGCTGCATTTGCTGGAAGTGGGCTGTGGGTTCGGGGCTGTTTTCTGCCATTAGTGCTTTTTTTTGCATTTGTTTGCTCTCTGTGCTGAACGGCGAATACGGTAAATGCCTCGTGTCGGTCAGCCGCACTGGAGGGAACGGCGGCCACACGAACCCTGGAGATGGAAGACAATGGATGAGGTGTGTCTCCCTCTCGCTTAACGAAAGTGTGTGTGTGTGTATGTGTGTGTGTGTATGTGCGCTGTATATCATTCTGATTCTTCAGTGTGCGTATTAGTTCCTGTCGTGAGTCTGAATATGTGTGTTTTTTGCTAACTTTGCACATTTTCTTCCACCCAAAACCTAACCGAAACCTCACAAAGTGTAGCTTTCATGTGGAAAAACCAAATCAACAAAATCATTTGGCTTCATGTATGATGTGGAAATAAGAATTTTCCTCATGGAAACTGGCAAAAAGTGTCTCAAAATGTCACGCGTTTGCTGTAAAAGTGAGGATGAGCGCATACACACATGCACAAACTCCTGGCCTCACACACATTACACATAATATATATCGCTATATTTTAAAGGGTTTCTCCACTGACTTAATCATGAATCAATACATAAACCGAACCATAAACTCAAGCCAAAAAGGAATTTTTAAAAAAAAAAAGCTTTTTAAAGTAAAACCTCCATTCTTGTGTATATAAAAATCACAGCCAAAATAGCAGCCCTGATGTCTTTATAGACTATTTTCATCCAGCATAATGGGTGGCTTTAATTTCCTTTTCCAGGCATGCATTATGATCATTTTCATATTTGCACAAACCTGCAATCCCTCACCGTGGACATATAATCATTGGCAGTCAGGCCAGAGGATACCTGGCTAATGTGGTTAACAGAAAAGAACCCGTTTAATGCCGGACTCTGTTTGAGAATCAGAAAGTGCTGATGGTCGAAATCAATTTCCTCATGGCCAAATTACTCCCTCGCAGGCTTAAGGTTTCATCTAAATGGCCAAACCTGAAAACACTGATACTAACGACATTAGCTTAAAGCCCCAGCCATATAGTTCAAGTTATGCTTAATGCTATTTGGTTTATTTATTGACGTACCAAGGGAGGCCAGGAGGCAGAGTTGTTTTTTGTGTGTGTGTGTGTGTGTGTGTGTGTGTGTGTGTGTTGTGTATGTGTGTATCCTTTCAAAAGACAAATGTGTCAGTACTTGCAGTGATAGCACCCTGCCTACAAGCTTCATTAGATATTAAGAAGTCTGCTTGGAATGGGAGAGAGAGAGAGAGAAAGAGAGAGAGAGAGAGAGAGAGAGAGAGAGAGAGTTAAGTATCAAGACATGCATCACTTACTGTTAAAAACACACAGAGGGATTTTCGAGATAACTCAGTGTTTTCACAGATAACTCAGTGTTCCAAGTATTGTTGTCCCCCCCCCGCCCCCCAGCCATAATATTCAATTCACTTTAATGCAATTCATTAGTATACACAAATTCACCCACTCGCTCACAGTTCGGGACAGTTTAGCTTTGCCAATCCATCTACTGGCATGTTTTTGGTAGGTGGCAGGAAACTGGAGAACCAACAGGAAATCCACACAGACATAACGTGAACATGAAAAATTCTGTACAGACAGTAACCTGAGAGCTCAGGATCGAACTAAGAACCATGAACCATGAACCATGGAGATGTGAGATGGCACCACAGTGGGGTCCATTTAATTTTCAGATTTGCCCAAATAAACTTCATATACTGTAACGCACACACACTTATGCATTCCAATCCTGTTAAAGAGGGATACAAATACATAGCATAGACTTTTCTGTAATTACAGAAATTGTGAATTGTTTACATTTCTTACTTAATAATGAAATGATTCAGGTTTAGATCGCCGGTGGTATGCCGTAGGTGCTCCAGTAGTCCAGTGAAATAACCTGGTCTTTTTGTGTGTGACTTCACATTGGAAAGGAAGCTATAGATCTGTGGGAAATGTGGGCACTTGGTAGACCAACTGACCAGGCCACACTATAAACTACACACACGCCTGTCCCCTTAGCCTAAATGAATGACAGAGAAAGAGAGAGCGAAAGACACAAAGGCAAGAATCGGCTTGTCCTTCACATTCAGAATGATCACGGAAAAGAATGATCAGTGTCTGTGGACACCTCAGCGATAAGACCGATTAAAGCCTGGCTCGATGGCCGACTGGTGAAACGATCTCTTCCCTGAGGAACGGCTCCTGGGTCACTATAATCACCTCTGACAGCTCTTCAGGCGCGAAGAGGGTGTAGGGTGTCCAACGTGACCGACTTTCCCGCTCTCCACTTCATGTACGCACACATGCGCACGCTCACGCACACACGCACACGTGTGCTAAAGTGACATTAATGGGGCATCGATGACACAACGAGGCGAGCGCAGGGGACCACTTTCCCGCTTCTTCGTGCTTAGCGCTGTCGCCTCGAGTTTCACCGTGCCCTCTATCTGCCACGGCCCGGCTGGGATCAGGATGTCTTGGCGCGGAAATGGTCACGTGATTTACTGTTGCTCCCGCACTCCAGGTGCTACAAGTGGCGGGGATAAAATGACGGCGGAGGCCCTGCGCGCTTTGGATGTGCTTCTGCTCTGACAGGATTGGGAAATATGCCGTCACCTTATACTCTGGAAACACATTCTGGGTGGTGGTTATTAATTATTAATGGGAAAATTAGAGCCTGAAAGCCCAATGATCATTACACAGAGCATGAAAATCAACACAATTGGTGAGATATTTGAAAAAAAAAAAAAAAGTGAGTGGGTTAATCATAATTATGATTGATTTGGCTTACGTTTAGGAAGAGTGAGAGATTTAACAATAAAATTATTCTTAATTCCTTACATGAAGTGTGACATAAAGAATGTTTGACATTGGATGAATATAGTATATCTTTAAAATGATTAAAGTTACCTGTAATTAACATTCAGAGTAAAGTTTTAACATGTATACTATATGTATATAGTAAAAAAAACACCCCAGAGACATCTGACAGACCCCTTTGGTTTGTTTTGGTGTGCTATTCGAATATTATACATCATCGTCGGTTGTACGCCGTCACCATGACAACTGTTTCCATTCACGGTTCTTAACGCTCACCATGATCATCCATTTACATTAATTCGGAGCCGTTCAGTCAATTCATCAGCCTCAAGCCACATTGCATCATCTGATACACCAAAAAGGCCACTGTGGCCTTCATAATGAAACCAAATACCGATATGTCTTTCTCTCTGGCCCAAGCCTTTTGGTCAACCAGCGCAGTCAGAGACCCAACTCGAGCCAGACCTAAGTGCTTCATTTGTGATGTGTGTGGCAACAGATAAAGTCTTAAGTCAGATGGTGTTGGTAGACCAGAGTGTGGGTATATTTAACAGAATGAACCCACACAAACACAAACCTCTTGGTACTGATTGACCAGATTGTCTAAAAATGCCTAAAAATCTATTTCCCAATTATTTTTTACACAGTCTCTTCACTCACCCTGAGAAAACCTCACAGCCAAAATGCACTGCATCCACTGGTACACGATGCTTTATAATGATAAATGACTAACTAAATATGTAGGCATTTAAACTACGCTTTCTCTTCTCTTCTGTTTTTTTTTTTTTTTTTTTTTACATTTTGCCCAACATATCACTCATCCAATAATACACTGCAGCAGGGACTGTCTGCACAGTCAAATACATATTCAAATGGCTTCAGAGACATGAAATGGATCCTAGCATTATTGGTATAAAAACATATGCAAAGCCAGAACCTTGTCGCGGCAGAAGACTCGCTTATGGAGATCTCAACATTGGTGTCATGGAACAAGTTTTCAATAAATCTGTTTATGTCCTAAGGCCTTCATTTGACTACAGTTGCATGGTCAGACCTTCATTTTTCAGCCCTCTTTTGTTTGTCCAATCTGGCATCGAAATGGTATCCAAATATATCCTGATTCTTTTCTGGTAAAGATATATGATCCAGTAAAACTAGCAATATAATCATATTTTAATAGTAGTTAATACTCACATACAAGTTAATAACTGCCTTGACATTATTTATTTATGTTAAAAAAAACCCATTCTGCCACAGAATTCATTGTGCAATGTTAATTCACAATTACACTTTATTATGATTTTCATTTTCGCTAAATAGTGTAGCACTGGAGCTCAGGTCAGCTTATCATTCGCATGAACCAAAAGTGAAGGAGCTCGGTTCTCATGCGTCTTGATGAATCATGGCTTTGCTTCTCATCTGAGCGAAAAGAAATACTGCTGTGTACAAAACGAATCCCACAGCTGTAGTTCCCTGAGCTGATTTGCTCACTATATACACGCATCTATTTGCCAGATAGGTTTTGTTGAATGATTACAACTGTAACACTTCAGGAAATGATACCTTGTGTATGACTGAAACAAGTTCCTCTTAATAGAAAACTACAAGATCAAAAGCTCATGAAGAAGATGTAATTCACAGGGAATCCTGAAGGTGTGCCCTTTGAACAAGACTCTTAACCCTAACCCTAATGCATGTCAGGGATAAGCAATGGGTTCAAACACGTATTCTGTTTGAGACACGCTAACTACAATACATTTAATGGATGATTGCACCAATACGTCTATTAATGCTGTGTCCTGGCAAAGATTGAAACATCCTCTTTCTCTGTCTCTTACTCACACACTCACACACATCTATTCATATTGATCTTTAGCAGATTCATTTCAGATCCTTGTTACAATATATCTCATTGATCTTCACATCTCCTTTGATTAGACTTTTGAGCACAACACACGGACGACGCTGGTGGCCTTTAGATAAACATCCTCAGGAGGGAGAAAGGAAGGAGATTTTAAGGGTAGGTTATTTCCCGTTTTACTTTTGGTACCCATTATGGTTTGGTTGCTACACTGTCTTAGAGCTTGCCATACTCTTTCTGCATGAACCTTTTTTTTCCCCTTGAATCATTTGTATTACTCACTTTTCCATGATTCCCTCGGGACCTTCTTCTTTTAGGATCGAATAGGCTGTTAATGGCGGTGGTTGGCCACCCGGGGGGCAGACAGAGTTCTGAGCCAGACCTGAAAACTGTTTTCTTTTCAAGGACTGCCAACAAGCGCATGTGCCAGGAGAAGCAGTATATAACACACACACACACACACACACGTGCGCACGCATGTACACACCAAGTCCCTTAGTGCCTGGCTTCAGAATCCAGTCAACCGAGGCGGGAGGAAAATAAACAGAGGTCATGCATGAACGCAGAGCGAGTGGAAGCTTTATCACCTGTCAAAGTTACAGTGACAACACCTGCATCAATAACAAACCAAATTTTAAAGACCGTCTGAAATCAAACTTGACCTTATAAAAAAGTTTAATAATTCATTATTTGGCGAAAAGAAAATTAAATAGAGTTTTAATGATCTTACATCTTAAAGTACATCATATTTAACTCATGCAGCCTGGACACTGAAGTAGAAAGCAGGATCTAAGAATTATATCCAAATACAACCTAAATATTTTTTAAATTAAACAACGTTTTATATTATATATTTATATATTTAGAAGTTTTATAAAGTGTATATTGTCAATAGTGATGAATCATTGTCACATTGGAAAGTTGATAATGTTCTAGACTTCTAGACCTGCCAACCTTTAGACAGATAGATAGAGAGGTAGATAGATAGATAGATAGATAGATAGGAGTATGCTGCTGTGAGATACTCAAAAATACCCAAAGTCTTTTGTTTCTCTCAATAATAATGACAGATGAGTCAATCGACTTGTGAATCTGCAATGATTGACACTTGCATATGTGTTTTTGAACTCTCTGATAATAACTGACCATCCGGGAAGCCCCGCCCCCTTCCTCCATTTCACATTAGTCTTCTCTCTTCTTGATTTTCCTGCTTGAGTGATGCATTGCTCAGCACCCTCGCTTTGTGCCAAGTTAAACAGAGACTGCTTAGAGATGATCGATTAGTCAATAATTAGTCAATTGTTGCCGTATGGCAACAATGTGCAATGGTGGAAAGTATCATATAGTCAAAAATGTATGAGATTACAATTCTAATTACTGCGTTTTCCAGACTATTAGTTGCAAAGTTTTTTGGCATCTAGCAAACATGCAAAAGTTATATTACGTTGAATTCTTAATTCTCTTTCTTGAAAGATAACATTGAGAAAAATAAGTTGCGATGACATGACATAACAGTTTTTCTTACTTTGAATGTGAACATTTAAAAAAAAAAAAAAAATGTTGCTATGTAGGCCTGTTTCAGTTCATGAATGCACATTCCACAGTTCCATATGGCAACAATTATATTTGATCATTTAACACAATGACAAAAAAACAGAAATGTTAACTTATCTCAGATAGTGTTTCAACTTTTTCCTTTAAGTTGCCTAAATATTGATGATGACCTTCACTATGCCATGTGATTGCAGACAAGGAAATGCACACAGCACTTCCTGCTCATGTGCCATGGCATTTTTTTTTATTATGTCAAAGTTAAAGCCTCCTTTTTCCAGTTACAAAGGAAAATAGTAGAAATAGTAGAACATGGAGATAAATGAATTGTTAAGTAAAATTTTGTGCAAATTTTTGTTATGGGTATTGCTATTATTTATTTAAAAAAAAAAAGAGAAATGCAAAATGTATTAAAATGATTTATACACTGTGGTATGTGGGTTTACATAGTCAGTTTAAACAGCCTGAATCTTTTTAATGCGCTTAATTAAATGAAGGAATTAATACTCAGATGATAAATTTATTAAAATAAACAAGGCTCAGCTCAGACCACCATGTACTAAACCATTTCAATTAAAAGAAACCGTAAAGAATCTACTGTTGACTTGGCTAGTCTAAAAGTGGAAAACACACGAATGTGCACCTTCAAACTTGCTGAAGCAACTTTCAGTGTTTTGGTAGGGGCGCACACACTCACACACACACACACATTTGTGGGCAGTGTGTGAACACTGGTTTTTTGGGCGCCATCATGGCCGTCCAGAGAATAGTGCTCCTCTCAGCTCTTCTCTATGGGTGGGCCGTACTGTCTGGATGTGGGCATGAGAGATGGGCACTGGGCACACACACACACACACACACACACACACACATGTTCCAAGTGACAGACACAGACACACACGGCGCACCCACAAATCCTCACAGATGCACACCTTATAATTTGAACTAAAATAAAAATATTTTTTCTTCCTCTTTCTCTTTCCTTCTCTTTGCTGTGGTTACTTGACTCCTGCAGTTCAGTAACACTCACTGTGCGGACATTAAACAGACACTGAGGGGATTTTTATATATATATATATATATATATATATATATATATATATATATATATATATATATATATATATATATAAATTTGACCTTTAATCTTGAGGTGACAGAAAAGCACAAAATGTCAGAGACCACTATTTAAGTGTTTATCTTATCTCATTCCACTATCCCATGATGACTTACTATCTTCAAATTAATTAAATATCAGATTTTATAGGCCCGATACTGTATTTCCTACAAATGAAGACCATTATGTGTATTCTGCATTATGGGAAGCTGCCTTTGCAGTGCATTGTGGGACATCATGAGTGTGTATGCTTTCAAACAAGTCTACAACATGGTGATTATCTCTTGGTTGACTTTTGAATCTTATTTACTGTTGAACATCAGCTCCGACTCACCGGCCAAATACTTCTTGGCGCCTTGCATTTATTAAAAAAAAAAAAAAAAAAAAAAAGAGAGAAGAAGTTAATTTTTATACTATACCAAGTGGACTATTTATTTCTGTTTTGGAAAATATTTTCAGGCAAGCTAGACAGATTTTCTCTTTAACGTCTCTCCTGACTTATGGGTTTGAGATGGTTTGAATGAAAAGGGCCATTGAGTGGCTGAGCATCAAACACACTGTAGCTGTGTTCAATGGGCCTCTATGGTAATGCGGGCCACCTCTGAAATTAGACTTCTACATTCCCCACGTTCACCCATTTCCCTCTTTGCTAATATTCAATATGTATATGTAGATATCTGTTTAAGAACAAGATTATATGAGTATTATAAAGTCTGACATCTTATAGTGTCCATCTATCCATCCAGTTGTTTGTCAGTTTTCTTATCCACTTATCCACCCACCCAGTCATCAATTCATTCACACATCAATGTAGGATCTGGGATCACATAAAAGCCCAGAGAACCCAAACTGCTTCCTTAATAGGTTAACGTTGGTCATGTGGTTTGTAATCTACACGACAAAGAGTTGCCAATTGGTGATTTACATACACTTAGCCAGAACTTCTGTCTTTACCATGTGAAGATATTTGTATAAAAGGTTATAAAGGTTACGAGTAGGCTTAGGAGCAAGGTATGGTAGGAATTATGTAAAGTATAAAACACTTGAAGTTATAGTGTGTTATAGGAAAATAAAAAATAAAAATAGGATGATTGATGAAGTGGGGTCACTGCTCAAACATGCTTTATTCCTTTCCATAAAACACGTCACGGCATACTTTTATCCATTTATAGTCTTTAAAGTTTTACCACTGACTGTTACAAAGCCTTGAAACTGGAGACTCCTTCCATGAACGCTACATACTATAGATGTCTCCTTAACCGAAAGCCTAACAATACCAACCTTTAAAAAACACTTTTAAAACTCTGTTTATGATTAGGCTTAAATGATACAAACACCTGCCATACAGTCCCTGTGTATGTTGAAATGATCGAAACGATTTCTTACTAGAACAATATAAACCTGTAACGTGCAGCTGGAACTACTGTCACTGCTGCTGTTATACAAAATTAATCAACACATTCTGGCCAAACAGATTTGAGAATTGAATAGCGCTCTATATGTAACCGTTTAAGTGAGGAGGAATGAGAATATGTGCTATTATTTATGATGAAGAAGGAACATTTATATTTATATGCTGTCCAAAATCCTCCCTTCTACAACTTTGGGACGCTCATCTGAAAGCTCTGGAACAATTTCGGTCTTATTATTATTTGATTACATGTAATAACATTAAGCATCGCTTGAGTGGTATGTGTGAGAAACCAAACACAACGGCACTTCCATCAGAAAAACGAAAGAGCTATCGGCCGTCTCCAAAAAGAATTGTGGGAAACCACCTTCTACAACCTCACCCACCACTCCACAGCAATCGTTACAGATGCTCCTGGTGACTTGAGTGTCTTTGCGTCTGCAGCCGGCACTCAGCTGTGGTTTTCTGAGGCACTTACACTCCTCCGAGTGGCCATAACTGCCCGAGATGATACAGTCCTCGGCCGCTTTCCTCTCTTTTACTGACTTCCTGCGATCGACAAGCCTGAAACCAAAGAGAACTGGGCAGGAATCGTGGCCAGAGAGACTAACCTCAAGGAGATCCTAATGCAGGAAAAGCTCTCCGCCAGATGCTTCGACTACCAATGGCACGCTCGCATAAAAGGCAATGGCATCAATAATTAAGCGCTGATTGGGTTTAATATTTAATGGTGGCGACATGTAATTTACACTCGTGGACCAGAAATCACAAGGTGCACACCCTGATATAAACAAGCATGCCGGTGCATGTAACATGAAGCCTTTTCACTGATTTCCATTCATCCTCTCTGTGTCTGTCTCTCTTCTTCTATCCCTCCCTGCTCACACAGACGAAGGGATACTATTTAAAAAAGGTACATTTACATTTGCATGCATTTCCATTTATTCATTCGCCAGATGCTTTTATCCAAAGCAATGCAGGACCGAGGAAGTACAAATCTAAACATGCAGGTGAGGTCTAAAGGTCTTGCTCAAGAGTCCAGCACTCTAGAAACATCCAAACCAATTGTTTAACATTATTATTTATTCTTTCTATTCCCAAAAACCAGATGACGGAACAAATTTGACACGGATTTCAACATGTGAATACGCACGTCCACGTGTTTTCTCCCCGAATTCCCCCACACATCTTTCTCACCTCACCTACGCATTAGATCTGACTGTTTCAAACTGAAAGAGAAAGTATTATAAAGCAGATGATGCATCTTCCTGTTGCGTGACATTTAATAAACCATCGAAAAATGTTTCGTTTGAAAGACTTTGTAAGTGTTTCATTTTGAAATCTTATTTCAGGAGTAAAACGGTGGCAAGTGTTTTACAAGGAACCACAAGAGGATGGTATTGAGTCTGCGTTCAGCGAAGGCAGTTTATCTCTACATGTACAGGTTTGAAACTGGGAGAAGAAGAGAGCATGTCGTTTTTAAACGTTTGGTCGAGCGCACGTCACGGTTATGTCTCAGCGTTTCAGTGTCTTATCTCCTTACGCTTGTTTCACACATCTTTATCAGTTTGTCTAATGATTTTGTCTATAAGCTGTCACCACAACCTTATTTTCCACTTCCGTTTAGTTCATTCGGTTGACTCATTGCTGAGAAACGTATCAGCACGCAGAAATATCGCTGTCCTTTATTTTAATACTTCCTTTTGCAGACAAATTTGCCATAGTCGATAAAACACGAGGTTTCCAAGCGTATTTTAAAAAGAACACGATTAATCAAATGACTCAATATTTCCTATTCTGGTGAAGCTATGTCATCTAAACCCGTTATCTGTGGTTGTACCTACATTTAAATACACAGTAGAGTTACGTTATTAAGTGTTATTAATATGAGATATGTGCAAAGCGGTCAGAATTCACAGACATCCTGTCAGGTCATCGTGACAGCACCGTGTCTCTCATACATGCAGGTCAATAGCTGTGGATGGACAAGAAAAGGCCCTAGTCTGTCAAGTGAAGTCCACAATCCTTGTGGTTTCGTGTGCTATGGTATAAGTAAGGGCAGTTCCCAAGACAACAAAGAAGGTTTCAGACACGTTGTTTGAGTAATAACGTGTGATGAACAACGTCGAAGGCCGAGCTTAGGTCAAGAAGAATAAGAATAGAAAGCGAGGCAGAAGCTAATAAAACGTCGTTAGTGACTTTTACCAAAGCAGACTCAGTACTATGAAGTTTTCGACAACCAGATTGGACGAGCTCAAAAAGATCATTAACCGAAAGATAATTGTGAAGTTGTACAACAATGACACACTCTCTAAAATTTAATCCAAAAATGGGATATTAGAAATAGGATGAAAATTATTCGAATGATTTATATCAGTGCCCTGCGATGGATTGGCACCCTGTCCAGGGTGTACCCCGCCTTGTGCCCGATGCTCCCTGGGATAGGCTCCATGTTCCCCGTGACCCTGAAGAAAAGGATAAACGGTATGGAAGATGGATGGATGGATTAAGATCAGTGTTGTGCTTTTTCAGGACTGGAGTTACAGCAGCAGTTTTCAATACTGCTGGCACAACACCAGTTGACAAGGAGTCATTTATTATGCTGAGGACAGCCGGACACAAGGAGTCCAAACAAGATTTAAATAAACCTGAAGGCAGAGGAGCAAGAATGCAAGTGGTGGCTTTCATACATGATACCCGCCTACAAAGTGTCTCCTGATCTAGTAAAGAAAATTTAGAAAAAGAAGTATCTGAAAAGCTAGTCGAACAGACTGATAAAACAGATGGCACCAGAGATCCAAGCAAGAAAGAACATAGGATGGTACCAGACATGGCAAGTATAATTTTTTATTTTTTTTTAAACTGTGGAGAAAAATAGATGTACAGAAAAAAAAGTGCAAATGAGTGTGCATGAGTTGTGGCTTTACAGTGTATCTCTCTTGCGTGCTCCACTTCTAGAGATCTGCATTCAAAAGCCTTTGATTCCCCCAAACTCAGCCCAGCTGTCAGAAGACCAACGGGGAACGTTAAAGTCTCAGTAAAAAAAAAAAAAAAAAAAAAAATTACGGTGGATCTCCGGACACCTGCTTTACGCACCTCTATTCAATTCTTAGAAGGTCTGGAGTTGCCTAGGACGATGTGGTGTGAATAAAAGTTCAGTGAATTCATTTCTGATGAAGAGTGCTTCAAATTAAAGTTGCTTCAAAATGCACAGAAGCTGAAGAATTTCTGGGAAATTCAGCTGCAGATGGTCAAATGACATTCGAAGGGTTAGTGTTAAGTTTTCCCGAGAGACTTCCTTGTAATAAACGTGTAAATTGTCTGAAAGTGAAAGCACTTTAAAAAGTGACAGCGGATGATTGTTACATTTGTACAAGTCAAAGTTAAAAAGGTTAAAGTCAAAAATATTAAAGTAGGTTTAAAAACCACCTCATTTCCTGTAAACCAGCCCCAAACTGTAAATGTGATGAATTACAGTACATATATAGCCCAATGTCATTTCTTCCGCTGTATGACTGGGACAGGCCTGACTGGAATACTGATAAGGCATGATGATTTTTCCCCCCTCAGAGTAATAGCTATTGTTTAGAGAAACCAACGTGGCTTCTGAGGAGACAAACAGAATAGCAGTGTCCACTTTGGCCATATAAAACTGACCAAACTCTAAACCCCAAAACCCCAGCAGCATTCTCAAAGCCAGCTTCCTACTTCTGGTCACATGACCAAGGTCAACAGGAAGTCAAGTCGTGGGAAGCGGTGTTGTCCGTAGTGGCTTGGGTTTCTTCTCACTTGCATGTGATGTTCATTTACAACCACAAAGGCTTCACTTCCCGGGAGGAGCTTTTGTGTATGACATTGGATTGCAGGGTTTTGAGAGTCCGTAGCTGTTGGATTATAGGCTTTCTTTGAGATTATATGTTTACGTACGGAGCGTAATTTGGCCTTTGTTGTCTAAAAGAGTGAAAATTGACCAGTAATGAATAGCTTGGTATTGCCTAAATAAACTTGCAATCATTTTGCTGCTTTTGAAATCTGAATTTTGATAAGTCTGTAAACTGTTTAAAAAAATGCAGAGGTTAGCAACTCAATAAACTATATTTCAGGGCAGTGGTGGGAACTGGGACGAGAAAGGGTAGAAAGGAGAAAGTGGTGAGGATGAAAGGATGGAGAAATAGATGAGGAGAAGAAAGTGGAGGAGAAATATAGGTTGAGCTTCAAGGCACACTAATAACGCTCCTATGGTTTCCTGAACACCAAGTCCAGAACCCTTACATTTCCTTTTAAAGTCTCGCTCTCTTTTTCTCTCTCATAGGTTTGGCAAGTTCTAATAGGAGGTTGTGTGGTTAATGCAGCTGTTATGAATGATACAGAAACCCGTGTATAATTCATGTGTTTGTTTAGAAAGAGAGATGGAGAGAAATGGCGATTTAGAGAATGACAGAAGAGGCCTTCTCATCCAGCTCCTGTTTTATTTACTATAAGCTTTTGCTTCACAACAGATCTCTTCTACTTTATAATTGTAACCAGGAGACCACATGACTCTGTACTGTAGTCAGGTCACTGCAAAAGTTGTAAACTGTTAATCCAAGTCCCCAATCTAAGTTATACACGACATTTTAATTTAAATTTATCAGAGGGGTCGGTTTAGTACTTTACAGTTAGTGGCTTAATTTGCATAAGTAAGGAATAATACTTAGGAACATGATGTTATAGGAAAGTGAACAACCACAGGATGGCGTCATGCATCCCGATGTGAAATGGAGTGTTTTATTCCCCTTAGAATACAGCAACTTCGCATTTACAATTTTTATTTTATTTATTAAAGAATGACACATCATACTTTTCCATTGTTCCACAAGGAACTCTTAAGGAGCATGGCCTTTTTTTTTTTTTTCTATGAGCATATGAACAAAAGGCAAATCCAGATACAAAACTGGGAAAAAGTCCAAAATACAAGAAACCAAATACCAGGAGTTAAGGCACAAACATGCAGTGGCTTGGCAGTGGTACACATGTTTCATCCTAGGTGAAATCAATAATCAGGAGATATAGTGTATGTTAGATGATTTCTTGTCTGATTATGACCTGGAATATCCCTCTCATGTCACTATTCATCACATGGTAGAATACTGATATATAACATTTCTTGGACCAAAAAAACCCCCAACAGAACCTTAAGGACAACGCTGAATAGCAATTTAACAGAAAGCCCCAACTATTGAGGTTAGGACTAAACACTGAGCAGCCACAATACTTGGGGAATTCGTACCAGCTGACTCTTTAATGCATTCATTTAGAAATTTATATGTATATTATATTCGTTTCTGCTTTTCCTGAATTTTTCTTTGCTAACCCGATGCTTTACAAGAGGACTCCTGGAGGTCAATCAAGTTCTGATTCAGATGCTGAGATTTGGATGTGATCTGGGTTTGCAAATTAAGTTTGCAGCACAGAAAATGTCTAGTTGGCAAATCTCACACTTTTATTTAATCAAGTGAGAGATTGACAGTGTTTGCCCAGCATGCCAATCAGAGCGCGCAGAACACACTGAGTTTACAGTGTGACTCATGTGTATGTTGAAAGATCAAAGATCAAGTATTCTGGGGTTTATGGATATGACAGGGAAGTATACAAACCATCTGAGAGCGGCTGCCGTGTACAGTGACTAACACACCAACCGCACCAATCTCGTGAGAAATTTGTATGAACTCGACCGAGTGAGGGAGAAACAGTGAAACAATACCACGAGGAAAGGTATGAATATACAGCCTATGGCGCATATGTCAATTTCCCATCACCACACTACAGGGTCTATTCCCACCTTGTACACACCTTATTCATTCATCTTCAGTAACCACTTTGGTCACGATTGGGTGGATCCGGAGTCTATCCCAGGAACGCTCCTGGGATAGACTCCGGATCCACCCAATCTTGACCAAAGTGGTTACTGAAGATGAATGAATAAAACTAAACATAAATAATATGAGTTTTCTCCAGGTTATCAGGGGTGACGAAATGAAACGAAAGTACGAAATGTAAAATACGAAAGTACGAAATGTAAAATACAACGTATAATTAAATTATTTTGAAATGAAACCTGCCATATATCATTTGATGTAAAATAGTGTTTCATCTTTCTCACAAAAACTACTGAGCACTAGGCAGAGTGAATCAAAAGCATAAAGAGTTACACATTTTTAGGCTCCAGTGCCATATAGAGTAGTTCTGTTATATCCAATATAGCGCATACATAAAAAAAAAAAAAAAAAAAAAGTAAACACATTTTGAGATTTGGATTTATTCGAAGATAAATGAACCAAACCCTAAATAAAGCAAAAGCAAAATAAAGTATGGTTGTACACAGAACGTTTCTGGGTTCCCACCAGAGAACCTTCTCAGGTTAACCTTTCTTTCGAAAATGTAACCACTGACCCTAACCTTAACCTTTGTAATGGTCTGCAAAACCCATTGTGCAGCTGTGAGACCATGTTAAATACACACACCCTATTTCTGGCTTGCATCTTTGATTATTGGCCTGGAAAAGTTCTGAGGTTGTACAGGTAGCACTGGATTACGTAAGCCACACTTTTTAGTAACCTCTGTTGATCACTGCCATGCTCAAAGACAAAATTTATCTATTCCGGTGCCCTAGACTGGAGAATCGAGCACGTTTTCTATCGTACCATTAAACTGGAATTAGAAGATTGATCTCCTTACCGTGATGGAATAGTCACATCCTGTCCAAGAAGCACCAACGCATCTGCCTTACCATCAGCAGCCTATTATGGGTGTGTCCCAAATCACATCAATCCACTGTATAGGCCACAATGTGTCCTCAAATGGCATAGTACATGGATGGGCATGGCAGGAGTCCACAGTGCTTTTGGATATGGTTATACAATGACATTTTTTACGGTATAATGTATTTGGGACATACGGTTAGATGATAGCTGATATTACAGGTCAATTGCACATTTGGTCAGACATTACTGCTACTAATTATTGGCTCAAATGTCTGCTTAATAGTGTAGGCTGATGGTGAAAGTGTGACCCCTCTTTGGCCACTAGGGCAGAATAACAGGGAGACTCATTGTCTTCAAAGATGTGTTTCCTCTTTCTAGCAGCTTGTTCATGCCACGTGCCTGACCGCAGGAACATCAGGAAATAGGCACTCGCTGCTTAAGGACAAAAGCAGGGGTCACGACCTCACACTTGCCCAGACGGACCTGCGGTCTGGCCGGTAGACGTGGACACCCCTGCACAGCTGGGACCTTTTTCCCTAGAAATGAGACCTTCAACCCTTGACCTTGAACTTGACCTTGACGCATGTGTCTGAGCATGGCCGGACCTTTTCGTGACCCCAGAGGTGAAGATGCCGGACCTGGGGAAGAGCGTCGCAGTAATGGCATTGATTAGAACAGCGATTAGAGCGGCATGTCATTTGTTCTTTCTTCTTTTACCACCGCTGAAAAGATGGATGAAGCAGTGTGGAGAGGTGAAGGGCACAAAGTGGGCCTCTGAAGTGAAGGGGCCGGGTGTGAGGTGATGCTAATGATTTTTAAAAAGCAGCTCGAGCAGGAGCAGACTGCTTTAGTGTCTAATTCTTTGGGGGAAACTCATACAGTACTGTACAATGATAAATAGCATGCAAGTGATTTTATAGTTTATATCAGGATTCCTTATTGTCAGTGTTGGAAGGCTGAAAAACTGCAAAAATGAGCCCTGTCCTACTCAAAAATACTTTATTTAAGACCAGCAGGACATTTCAAGCCTTAGTACACCTACATAATCATTGTTCCTGATGGATGGCATATAAAGTAGACAAGGTAGTAATGAATCTTTAATTGGTGCTGTCCTATAGGCTAACAGTTAATTTACCTGGATTTTCATAGTGCACCTGAGCATTATTTTATAAGTTGATTTACATAATTGATGTCAACATTAAAGTAACAGTCATTTACTGAGCTGGATATTAACTAATTTATCTGTAAATTGTTGAGCATTTACACATGAAATGTGGTATTCATGAAAATACAGTTAATTAGGAAAAAACATTCATATCCTAAAGTAACTCCTGAGTTTCTGAGACTCAAAGTGCAATCAAAAAGAGATCCACAGATTAAGACAAGTAACACTAGCTATTCCAATAGAACAAAAGTAAAGGCGTTCCATAAAAAAAACTTTAGTGTGCATCTATTGCACCTGACATGCTGCAGTGGCTGAGCTGCATTACTGGAAGATTTAGTGCACATTACACTCAGGTGGTGCTCTTTCACTTTATAGTTGTCATTTTGTCATTTTCAGCTTCCTGTGAGCTTTGGCTTTTGTGGAGTTTTGTAGTTGTCACTAAATGCAAATCAGCTGTTCAGTGAATGCGCTTATTAATATGTGGCTAGTTGACATTTATCAGCATTCACAGCATACAGTAAGTATGAAGAAAATCTAAGACTTGTCAATCTGGCAGGAATATTTACTTCGGTTTGGCCTACAAAAACAATGACACACAAGATGGATAAATGACACAAATTGATTGTGCGATGAAGACTAAAATTCAGGAACAGTACCTGTTTGAAAATGGGCATCACGAGGATGTAATGTCTTTATTAGTGTTTATTAGGAGTTGGGGGATACTCCAGCCTTCATGCCCCATTGGATTGGACTGTCAGTCGCTTTGGATAAAAGCAGCTGCTAACTGAATAAATGTAAATGCTAGAGGACATAAACCCATTTGAATGGTCCTGAAAGTGGGTGAACGATGGGTCGCAACGTCCCATACACGTTCTCCCGAGAGTTCCACCTTAATTGGACACTGCAGGACATTAGGCAGATGAGGACTGATGGCATGCATTAATATTTAAAAGCACACGCTGGGATGAATGTGTTTATGACCTCTCTGGCAGGAATAAAATTGAATAGAAGTGAAACCAAGTCCTAGATATGTAAATAAATGCAAGGGAGCGCCGTGTAAGCTCGTCCAGAAACACACACTTGGGCATGCCCTATTTTGTTTGCTTGACTGGACTATGCTGATTTTTCTCAGAACTTGATATATAAATCCTGTTAATAATAATAATACTTTATCTATTCTCACAATGACCCTATCCAGGGTGTCCCATGCCTTGTGCCCTGTGCCCCCGGGGATAGGCTCCAGGTTCCCCACGACCCAGTAATGATAAGCGATATAGAAAATAGATGGATGGATGGATGGACGGATATTCTCACAATGCAGATGCTTTACTAGGCTAGATGCACCAACATATGGTCAAGAAGAGGGAAAATGATGACGAACAAAATAAAAGCAACATATAAAAGCAATCTACATTTCGAAAAACGCTTAGGCCTACGACGTTAATATCAAGCCCTACTGTGCAGTGCTACGAAGTAAGATTGGGTCCTATTCGACCCATTGCACTAGGTCATTGTTGGCACTCGGCGCAGATGTTGTCTGAGATGAACACACACACTACCAAACATCGAGACGGAAGAACAGACGCTGCCGCTCCGTCTGTAGCGTCTAATCGTTTCCAGGAGTTCCGCTTGATGCAGGATTTAACAGCTGAACTTATTTTTCACGTTTTCACATCAGTGACATGCGTGCCCTCCCTCTAGAGAAAAGAAAAAGAGCATCACTTTTGATGCAATTAACACCATATGCCTGCAAGGGAAGATGAAATGAGGAAAAAAGGCAGGAAGTATCTGCGTGTGTGTGTGTGTTTGTTTGTGCATGCGTGCATGTGCATGTGCCTCTCCTTCCTTGCGTATTGCTTTGATCAGTCCAGCCCTTTCAGAGATCTGAGTATTCGTGTGTATGTGTGTGTGTGTGTGTGTGTGTGTGTGTGTGTGAGATAGTAGTTGATTCCAGGCCCTTGAGCAGTGGTATAAAAGCATTGTTGCGTTGTTTTTTTTTTTTGAAGGCACGGCTTTTCACTAAAGAAGAAAGATGAGCTGTAACCTCACTACAGTAATCCGTCGATGCCGGGATCATTTGCCTCGTGGACACGTTTATGGAGAATCGACAATACCAAAAACCGCAGAGTGTGCTCGCGAAATCCCACAGAACTTTTATTTCATTGTGGATTTTTTTCTCATCATAGTGGCTCCATATAAACTGCTTCATGGATGATTTTTTTTTTTTTTTTTTAACTCCGGTATCATGCCAAAATCCTTAGACAAGTTAACAAACTGCTGGCAATGCAGAGAACGATCCAGGCAATTGAGACGCAAGCCAGAAAACAAAAAAAAAAAAACATGGCAATCAAGAAACAACCGAACCCACAACTTCTGTCAGAGGTAAAAAGGAACAGGCTCTGTTTCTTATGTTGATTTAATCTGAAATCAAATCAGAGAGTAAAAAGAGGAACGTGAACAAGCGAATGTAGATATCACACAGGGAGACCTGCCGAAGCTCCGCACACACACAGTAACCCGAGCTCAGGCCGGGAACCAGGGACCAAGAACCCTGTAGCTTTGAGGTGGCAATGGTACTCCGTGCACCACCGTCTTGCCTGAATTTGATCATTTGTATAGTGGAAAGTTTTACAGTAGGATAAACAGCTACCATGCAATTTCCATGTCCTAGCCAGCTGACCCCTGCTATTACATGGTAGCTACCAATCTGGATGATCAAGGGCTAATGTGATACGCATGAAGGGCAGCTTCATGTGCTTTGAGGAGAGCACTAACTGCCTCATGCAACATACATGAGCTAACAGATGTCCATAACTGATTACCATCAACGTGAATTTTTACACGGAGATAGCAGGACGTCCACGTATAGACTTTTCTGGCCACGAGCTTCGGGATCTTGAAGGCTGCGATCTTAACACACTACCACGTGTACGCACTTCCGCGAATCTCTAATCTAGCGACAGGTCTGGATTGTATGACTGACTTAACTCACAACACAAGACAGGAAGTTATGCACACTTCATCTCTTTGAACTTCTGGCCATATGAATTGACTGACAAATGGGACGAGACAGCTAGCCTGTTGATGAAGGACATCAGCCCTGAGTTTGGTTACAAAGGTTTTGTTATAAAGAATAGGTCATATGAACTAATGCATTTGGGCTTGTATAGACAATCCAGAAAAAAAAAAAAAAAATCATACTCATATCATTTTAAACTGTATCATGACAATGTTTGCTTCTTTGGTTTTGCGCTGGAGCTACCTGGATAATGTAGCTAAAAGGTAATGATGCTTAAATACAGATTTTTCTATGAAATGATGTAGCTTGTAGATTTTGGGTGAGTGACATGTTCCCTTTATTAGCCTCATAGCTCACTGCCAAGTAGCATTTAAACGCAAGGTGCTAGGCTGAAGCGGAAGTCATTTTAGAGATGCTACCAGATAAACTAATGCGCGAAGTGAGTCTGTAGAAAGAGAAAATGCCCCATGTCAAGGGGAGGCCCATCATCAGCCATCATCTTCATTGATTTATTAATGCCAGTGCAGCCTGCGCCGCTAATAGAGTTTAGATCCAGGAAGTGAGTTAATGTAGCTGACAGCGATACAGGAATGTAATATCCCTGGTGTGCGGAATTATGACTGCTTTCTATCTGTGCTGTCAGAGAGGCACAGACTAAATCAATCGACGCTTGAACGCACCATGGATAGACAAGTGACTCTTGATTAAATATTTCTAGAAAAAGTCACATTTGCTCATTTTATGCAAACAACAACAACAAAAAACCCTAAATTAATTCTTACATTTAGATCTTTTTACCTGCTTTTCTTTCTCTTTGTTCTATAAACGTGACCTGTTTGGGTGTCTCGTGACAGGATTTAAACAGTTTACGCTGATGAGACGGTACAGATGTAGAGCTAGTGTGTGTGTGTGTGTGTGTGTGTGTGTGTGTGTGTGTACTGCAGCACATGGTGTATAGTGTGTATACGTTTGCTCGGATGTAAATAGCTGATGGTTGGTTGGTTGAAGTAAAGCAGAGACGTAGTGGCACACAGAGCCTGTTCTATATGGACATATAGAGATATAGAGATAGAGAGATAGAGAGAGCTCTATTTTTATACCTGGATGAGTGTAAGTTGTTGGTTAACGCTGACAGTTTTGCTGTTTTTGTTGTGTACCAAAAAATTTGTATATCTATTGTAATTTATCAATATTTTAATTACGTCCACATTTGACATTTTATTTTATTTATAATTGCCATACATGACTCTAATTTTCTTTATGTCAGAGCAATAAAGTTAGGATTGGTGTCGGGGAAATCAGGGTTGCCAGATTGAATTTCCTCTTTAAAAAAATTCACAATTGCTACAGACTAAAACTGTGTCCAAATGACATTTAAAATGTATATCAAAGAGCACAAGGACAAAGGAATGAAGGATTTTTCAATTTGTCAGGGACAATCTGGCAACCCTTTAATCATCAATGCAGTTCCAATCGTCAGGACACGCAAACAATGTACAAGGATACAAAATAATATGTGCACTTTTTGGAAAAATAGAACGGGACATAGGATAAGCTGAGTTACCCAGTGACGTACTGTACGTCTGGAGGGAATTTAAATATTTAATTTCGGCATGTGACATGTGGGTAGCACCCATCATTGGTTAGCACCACCTCCTCTTCTGAATTCAGTTTGATCACTGGAGACACATGTATGCACAGGAAGGGGGAAAAAAAAAAGGTGAATATAAATTGAATGGATTAAAATAGAGAGTAAAGAAAAAGAAAAAGAAAAAAGGAAAGAAGGAGACTGAACAGGAGACATGAACACACACATACACTAAAAGGCCAGATTCATGTGGTTTGAGACGGGGGAAAGCTTCTCCTTTTTGATGTTCATAAATGCATGAGTTATACATTTATTTTTTGCCTCTTTCATCCTGAAATGCGTTGCGCACATTGCCAAGGCCATCCGCAAGTTTCCTAGTGGCCCTGCCAAAGGACACGCTGCAGAATAAATACGGTGCTGCTAAAAACGTCCCTGCTTTAAACGACTTCCTCCTCTTAGCACAGCTGGAAGTGAGCAATTAGCGATAAATATTTTGTCTAAAACGAACCTCGGACTAAAGGTTTGCAGCGTGTCATCACGTCTGCGCCGAAACCACAGCAAAAAGCGAGGAGACTGAAGCCGCCGCCATCTTGAAGGAAACGGACGGCGAGATGGACACTGCATTAGAGGACTAAAATTCGAGACCTGTGGTCTCTCTGCCTCTCTCTCTCTCTCTCTTCTGAGTGCTTAACTGGGCGAGGTAAAAGACCACACCGGCCGCAGTCGGAGTCCTTGTGCCCCGAAAACCACATCTGACCACCTTACCTCAGGGAAACCACCGTCTGATGGAGAGGGGAAAAAAGCATGGAAAAGAAAGAGAGAGAAAGCGAGAGTGAGAGAGGTGAGGGCCATGGCCCCATTGCAGACTGATGGAGGTATTAAGATATTAATTGCTTTTTGACATGATTTGGTTGTGGGGAAGAGGGGCAAGTTGCGGCTTTTACGCTCGCAGCCACAGAGACTATAAAAGCAGACGGCACATTAAGGTCAGTGTTCGGAAAACAAACAATAATTATTTATATAAAATCTGAAGCAGATCTGTGGACAATGTGGGTCAGCAATCTGAAAGATAGCTCAGTCTAACCAGAATAACTGATTACGGTATGAGCGAATACATCACACACACACACACACACACAGAAATCCCAGAACTGGCGATTAAGCGAAGGAACAGACAAAGAACGCATGTCTTTATAGCCCTGAGGTACACACTCACACACACACACACACACACACACACACACACACACACACACACACACACACACACACAGTGAAACATTAAGGGATTAGAAGAAATCCACGTGTTATCTTCTACATCCTCAGCCTTAGACAGCATAGATCCAACAGATCAGCTGCTTTTGGCCTTGAAGACATTTTCTGGGAAAAATAAAAGCCTATTAATAATGAATTAATATGATAATTTACAGATACATTGCAGAACTAACAAACAAAAAGATGAATAAATACATACATAAATAAATAAAACTTGAGTGTATGAATAAAAACAACTGTAATAATAATAAAATAATACTACAAAAACCCCCATCAAATATATGCACAAATTTATACACAAGTTTTCCTTCAAAGCAACTGCAAATATTGGACTATATATATATTTTATTATTAACAACATCATTTTCATACTAAATAACTTCACCGGATCATTTCTCGTGTATGAATCAAAGGTGAAAAGCGTTTTCATAGCAGCAAAATAAATTAACTAAACAAATGTGTTATACAGAAGGAAGAAGAAAAAAAACCCCACTAAATTGTGTAGGATCAACTGTGAACCATCGTTATTACGCATCAAAATGAAGCACGGGATAAAATTTGGCTGTAATGTTTACGGGTAACTAAAATCTCATCACACGGCAGTAACCCACCCTAACATTTACTTGTCAGATGTTTCCAGCTGTTTATAGGATCATTCACTGTTTCACAAAAACAGATGTTTTGCTCGATGTAACTGAAAGGTATTAGACATTTGCTGTTTATATCATCTAATTGTGAGTTTAAAACAAAAACATATATAAAAGTAGTTCAATCAAAGTCTTACTTTCTCCTCCATCTATCTTTCTGTGTGTACGAGATGCAGAGACAAGTTAATTAGGGCTTTCAGCCCATTTGATAGATTACACTCTGTCTCTATGCGGCCGTCTGTGCCAGATGAATAGTGCACCTAAAAGATGAAGTGGAGAAGAAGACAAATGCCTACGCTACTGTGAAAGACACGGGCCTCATCTGACAGGTTTGTCCAAGCTTGAGACGGCCAGCCAAAAAAACAGTTTATATCATACGAGGAAAAAAAAAAAACCCCGTCATGCACACCATCGCAAAAACACGTGCAACGGGCATAAACGTAATTAAAGAAATGTTATGAATGCGTCTAGGAAACAGCGTATAGTTGTTCACACGTTTTGAAATTCAAGCACTAAAACAATGTTCCTGATTTCTCGAACCGAATCCGTAGAAGTATATTAATAAATCGCTCAAATAAGCATTTACCCAAGAGACGTCTTGCATGTATTCCGCTTAGTCTGGAAAAACCTTTTCACCTTACAAGAGTTGGTGAAACTCTGTCATTTCATATTAACGACTCGAAAGAAAGCTAAACATTAATCTACATACTACGACAAATAAGACTAACCATACAATTAGGTCAAACAAAATGAAAGAGCTTGTGTGTGTCTATGATAGCGGACACGCTGCGGTGGCTGAGCTGCGTTATTGGAGGGTTTTGAGAAAACCATGTTTGTGAGACACTCTTTCACTGTTTAGTCATTATTATGTCATTATTGTGCGCTTTTTGCCTTTTAAGGAGTTTTGTGGGTGTCACTTTATTCTACAAAAACACTTTTTACTAAAAGATTGAAGCTCAGCGTTGTTTTTTTTTCCTTTTAATCACATATTGTTTCTGTTTCCAATCCACAAAAGATACCTGGCTTTGAGAGCATATCCCCCCCGGCCCCCCCCACCATGTATAATTCACCACTGTTATGAGCAAGCTGAGTTTCCTTGCAGTCTGCTGCAAAGCCTATTGTCTCTCATTAAAAATAGAAGGAGCATTTACTGAGGGTAATAGTCATAATGTAAAATCTTTAGCAGAGGCTTAAGCACAGCACAGCGTAGGAGCTGCATTTGTGCTGACTTTGCGACTTCACTAAATTAGAAAACTAGCTAAGATGGCAGGCGTTTTTTACTGCGTACTGGGGTTTCTTTTTTTCCTTCTCATTAAAAGTCGTGGAAGTCATGGAAGAAAAACAAGGTAATTGCTGCTTCCTGTTTGGAGGCGACTGCGCTGTTTACTGGGGCACAAGTTAAAAGCTTCGCTGTTTAAAAACCATTCGTGTGCAATCGCGCATTAGAGCACAATGCTCTCGCAATCTTCCCCACCAGGCCTCTCTTCTTATTGGTAATAAAAAGCCTGAAAGTGCAAAATATCCCCCAATAGGCAGCGGTACGCTACAAGTAACGCGTTAAAAACGAGTTCCAGACTGCGCTGATTTCTGATCAAGGAGAGGAGCAGGATGGGGGGGGGGGGGGGGGACCCAAAGAGAAATAAATGATTTGCAAATGTACTGTAGAGCTCGCGTAGATGAAAAGACAAGAGTGACGGAAGAAAGGAGAGCAGGGAGGAAAGGGAGGAAGAGCTGGAGGTCTGGTCCTGGTTAGGCTGCGATCGTGAGGGCTCCGGGTGGGCCGAGGAACACTGACAATGATGAAGGAGCTGGGAGATCGAGAGACAGTCGAGATCACTCAAACACCTGTGCCAAGCGACGTATCGCTCAAATTGGTGAATATCAAAACAATATGGGCATGAATAGCAGGAGAACTGACTGCAGTGTACCTTAAAAATCCAATATGGATGATTTTACATTTGAAGAGCCATGCACACCAGTGATAATGTTGGTAACTGATAGGCTGGTCGTTACATTTGCTTTGGACCAAGTTAATTTGGTTGAACTTTAACCTTGTGCATTTAGGAACTTTGGGAGCCAGCAGTAGAATTCTTTCCAAAACAAAAAAGGTTGGGGAAACCCAACCTTAAAAATGATTACGTATTGGTCACACTGAACTTGTCAGTGTTTAAAGATGTGTGAGTGTATCAACTGCCTCTTGCACCGTAGGTGTACATTTAATTTGTGTTAATTATTCTCTAAACTTCAGCAGGATCTGATTACAGCACCACTCTTACAGCTGGATATTTCCGGCTCCTTAACCCAATAGTAAAATTAAATAAAGGACGGTGTTTAAAATCACCAGTAATGCTGTTGCACCTGATACACTCATACCAGCACCACATACACCACTAAGCATCACTCTAGATGCTTCATTATTTATTCAAATAATATCACATATCTCAACAGTGCTATAGTTATTTACTCCAGCTTGATTTAAAACGACTAAGCTATCAGAGACACGACCTCGAAGAAGGCAGGAATGTTGCCTTTATTACAAGCATTCAGAAATTTTTATCTGAAATCCAGCATCACTCCACAAACAACGTCCTTGTTCCAAGGTCGACTTCGTCCACATGCTAACTGGGGACCAAAAGAATTAATGATAGGTATATCTGATAAAATGGCCAATGAGTACAACGTAGATGGTAATTTAGTTAACACCCACAAACGGTTTGACCCTCTGGGCTTTGGACGGGAGAATCTACTCCCAGTGGACCGTAAAACAAAAGCCAAAGCACCTCTTTAAACACAAAGTCCTTCAGTTCAAATGCTATAAACCTGATAAAGCTGTATGTTCACACCACATTCAGCAGTTCCTCAATAAGTCCAGCCAGCAAAGAATAGAGGCCATATCATTCAGTGTGATGGAGCGAAGTCAACATCGTGTTTTAATATTCCCCCGCCTGGTGATTTCATATGATTGCAGGCCGTAAATCATCTTCAGATGATAGCTACTAAGGTTATGGACTCCAAGCGACGTTTCAAGCACCACTCTGCTAAGTTGCTGGCTTGTAGGAGGGTTTTGCTGAGCAATTTGTAAGTGCTGACTGATTATAAGTGACGGTTTTTGCCTGGTTCTTGTTAGACTCCAGCAGAGTGTCTTGAAGATGCTGCAGCACAGTAAATGGTGTAAAAAGTACAACTTCAGGGCAGCTGAACATCCAGTTTTGACCGAGATTACGGTGATTCGTGCTTAGCAATGACTAGCACGTTTATAAATAGCCTGGACTACGATGCTGAAAACTCCATTTCCGCTTTCATTTTTCTTTTGTAATGTTGTGTAAGGCAATATTTCTGCCTGTGATCATAATATGTGCTTTATATAGCAGCGATGCAACATTATCTAACAAGATATTGCTGTAAAAATATCCTATACCTCAAACCTCATAAAAACATGATTGGATTTGGGATCTTCTTTTCTTGGTCAATATTCTTTATGAGTGATTGTTCTTTAAGTTGTAGTATGAAGTTGTGGCATTGTATATTCCTAGCAAAAACTCCAATTTGGTAAGTTTACGACCTTAATTTGAGCGTGGGAAGCGTTTCAAATTGAACATTTAAAACTTTTCTGCTTTAAAATCGTCCGATCTGTAATACAGATTTTCTGTAGACTAAATCAACCCAATCCAATGAGTAAATCTGCTCAGTCTTATATAAAATAAGATGTAAGAAAAACTCTGAACTCTGTTTGTGTATTCATGAGTTCGTAGTCTTGTGCAGTTGTGTAGTAGGTTAAGCTCCATAAATCCAAATATAAATCCAAGTGATTATAAGAGAGAAGAAACGCGCCAAACAACTAATGCATTGGCCCCTGTTTACGACTGTTAGCGTGCTTTAGTAACACACTCGCCTCACTTCCCTCCTGATCTCTGATCTCTACAGACTTAATCCGATCACTGTTGACAGCAAATATTTTTCTGTGTTGGAGAACGTTTTATGAGGGTGAAATTGAATCAAGTCTCAACCTGCAGTTCACTAATCTCCCAAGGGGGAAAGAATAAAGTAACAGCAGAGAGCGATATGAAGAGAGGGAGGGTAGAGTGAGAGGAAACGGAGAGCGAAAGCAGGGGGAAAGTGGTATAATGGAGCCAGAAATTTAGGGGAATGGTGTCATCACTTAAATAGTGTATTTATTATTAAAAGTATACAGCTTGTGTAAACCTAGGCAAAAATTTTGATGACCTTTCATTTATAAATAGTCTCTAAAAGTCCACCATTTGGTCCTTCCTCTAACTAACTCTTTTGAAACTATTTTGTATATTTTCGATTGTTGTCTCATTGGACATACCCATATTTCATTTTTAACTTCTTGGATTTATTTATTTATTTATTTATTTTCATTTAAACCAATACCAGATACAAACTTTATGCACTCATGGGTGTACAAATCATTTTAGCTGCAGGTGTAAATTTATTAGCTGTCATTGAAGTACAGGGTGTCCCAGACGTGTCCACGTTTTAAAGCTTAATATATCTTTCTGACTGGTGGTTAAATAATTCATAAATTTGTCTACAGGAAGCCACATATTTCTGTCTGTTCCATGCACTACTGGAAGATTTAAACTGTGTCTCGGAAGCAGACATTGCTAGGAAACACAGAGGGGTTTGTTTAAGGAAAGCTTTAAAAGCCACAATCCTTTGGAACTAATATTATAGACATGTGTCAAGTGTCCCATGCCATTACTACCTGCCACATCCATCCTGTTTAAAAAAAAAAATAATAAAAAAACATAGAATGGTCGCCGTATTGCAGGAACTCTCTTTAGAGTTAATGATGTGGAATTTATAGTATAGGTAAGTGTTTTTTTTTTTTGTCTTTGTTTAAATGTATTTAAAGAGACAGTAAAAGAGACTTTTACAACCACCAATTTGAAATTAAAATTAGATCAGGATTAGTCTTGGTTTAGCCAAAAGGTATGCAGAGTAGGAAAGTCATCTGAGCTGGCTTTTCTCTTCCCTCTCTTCTTCTGCAGAAGGATTAGTTTGTCTTTCGTTCCCCACTCCACCACGGCTGCTGAATGCTGTATGTATCATAATTAGAAAATGTTATATATAATATACATGGCTTGGCATCGGCTCCTGAGGAATGTTTTCAAAGAAGTCCTTTTAGCAGTGATCTCCACACATCTCTCATTGAAATCTTCTCTTCTCCACCGGCCGGACACGGCACATTTCTGAGGGAAACCGCTGACTAAAAATACTCAGCTACTGCAAACACAAGATCCCCTCTTCTCTCTCTCTCTCTCTCTCTCTCTCTCTCACACACACACACACATACACACACACACAGTGCATGGTCATGTATACCCTCAGTAGCAGCCACACTGGGAGTGTGAGACATCTCTTGTGGGCACACACACACACACACACACACACACACACACACACACACACACACACTGATCAGGGGCCGGTGTTCTGCCACTCCAGTGGGTGGTCTAGCTTCTGTGGTTCTGGAAGTCTGCTCATCCGCCTCGCCGACGACGTCTAGTCCACCAACCCCCCTCCCATTATTAACATTCCTACAGTTATTACTGAAGTACTGAATTTATCTACGCATCTTAACAAAGTATCTATCTATTTATCTATCTATCTATCTAAGTACAGTGCTCAGCAGAAATGAGTACACCCCAACAGATTTCTCAGAAAAATCATCTGTCTCTCTTTAGAATGAATACTTTCTGTGGGATCCTACGCAATAAAACATTCCAGCCACTCTGGTTTATTGGTTGCAAATGAGATTTGTCAGTTAAAAAAAATAAAATAAAAAAAAGAGGCATTTTTCTTTTAACAAAAAACGATTTAAGACCATGGTGCAGAAATGAGTATGCCCCAATGAAGGTTTTAGGAATGATACTTGAAAAATGCTAATTAAAGGGAATTCAACAACAGATGAGTCTAATCAATCATCACACCAGTGTCTGCCAGATAACTGACCATTAAGAGTGGTATTTAACCCATTAAATCCCCTCCAATTCAGTGCTGACAATAATGGCACCACATGGAACAGACATTCCAAAGAAAGTAATTTCTTTACACAAAAAAGGTCAGGGCTACAGGAAAATTAGTGAAGCATTGCTAATCAGTCAGAATGCAGTAGCGAAAGTGATTCAAAAATTCAAAACGCATGGACTCGTGTCGAGCTCTCAGAGACGTCCAGTCCGTCCACGGAAGTTAACCTCGGGATGAGTATTTTGTGCTAAGAAGAGTTGACTAAAATCACCGTGCAAGCACATCACAGTTAGCTAAAGTGGGCGGCCAAACTGGGGTGACTGTTTCACATGACACAATATGACATAAGCTGGAGGGGAGTGGGATGCAAGAGTGTCCAACCTCATCAGACATTATAGGAGAAGACTCAGAGCTGTTATCTTACCAAAGGGAGGTGGCACAAAGTATTGACTAAAAGGGTGCAGATAATTGTTGCACACCTATATTTAACAAAGATTTTTTTTTATAAATAAACCTGTGTTGTGTTTGATTATTGTCTGATATTCATGAGTGAAGAGTATTTTTGTGAATTTTTTAACAAAAGATCAAAAGGTTAAACAATAAAGACAATTTTTCACAGCCTTCTTTGCTCATATTTACCAAGGGTGCCAATATTAATGGAGGGCAGTGTGTATCGGTCTGTCTGTCTTTCTATCTGTCTGCCTGTATTAATGATAATGAAATGTTACTTTAATATCTATCTATCTATCTATCTATCTATCTATCTGCCTGTCTATCTATCTAGCTATCCATCCATCCATCTATCTATCTATCTACCAATCTATCTATCTTCGATCTATCTATCTATCTGCCTGTCTATCTATCTAGCTATCCAATCATCCATCCATCCATCTATCTATCTATCTTCGATCTATCTATCTATCTGCCTGTCTATCTATCTAGCTATCCAATCATCCATCCATCCATCTATCTATCTATCTATCTATCTATCTATCTATCTATCTATCTGCCTGTCTATCTATCTAGCTATCCATCCATCCATCCATCCATCTATCTATCTATCCAATCATCCATCCATCTATCTATCTATCTATCTATCTATCTGCCTGTCTATCTATCTAGCTATCCATCCATCCATCCATCCATCTATCTATCTATCTACCAATCTATCTATCTTCGATCTATCTATCTATCTGCCTGTCTATCTATCTAGCTATCCAATCATCCATCCATCCATCTATCTATCTATCTATCTATCTACCAATCTATCTATCTTCGATCTATCTATCTATCTGCCTGTCTATCTATCTAGCTATCCAATCATCCATCCATCCATCTATCTATCTATCTATCTATCTATCTATCTGCCTGTCTATCTATCTAGCTATCCATCCATCCATCCATCCATCTATCTATCTATCTACCAATCTATCTATCTTCGATCTATCTATCTATCTGCCTGTCTATATATCTAGCTATCCAATCATCCATCCATCCATCTATCTATCTATCTATCTATCTATCTATGTACCATCTATCTATCTATCTATCTATCTTCGATCTATCTATCTATCTATCTATCTATCTATCTATCTGCCTGTCTATCTAGCTATCCAATCATCCTTCCATCCATCTATCTATCTATCTATCTATCTATCTGCCTGTCTATCTATCTAGCTATCCATCCATCCATCCATCCATCTATCTATCTATCTACCAATCTATCTATCTTCGATCTATCTATCTATCTGCCTGTCTATCTATCTAGCTATCCAATCATCCATCCATCCATCTATCTATCTATCTATCTATCTATCTATCTATGTACCATCTATCTATCTATCTATCTATCTATCTTCGATCTATCTATCTATCTATCTATCTATCTATCTATCTATCTATCTATCTGCCTGTCTATCTATCTAGCTATCCAATCATCCATCAATCTATCTATCTATCTATATATCTGTCTATCTATCATCTTCGATCGATCTATCTATCTATCTGTCTGCATACCCGACTGTCTGTCTGTCTATCTATCTCCTTATTCCCTTTTGTACATGCATTACTGAAGTATCTATCTATCTATCTATCTATCTATCTATCTATCATCATGACTCACTTCGAAACAAAAGTCCCAATACTTCTTCAACTCACGGTTCTTCACTTTACACACTGCAGAGAAGTGCTGGAGCAGGAAGTGTAGCAACAGGTGCTGAAACAAATTAAAGTTGTGTGTGTGTATGAGAGAGAGAGAGAGAGAGAGAGAGAGAGAGAGAGAGAGAGACTGCCCATCTGTTTTGTGTTAGCTGTATTTGCGGTCCAAGGGCCGGGGTTTTGCTCCCTATAAATGTGTGTTTGCACAGGTTCGTGTCACAATAGCTTGAGCAAAAGAGAAGCAACAGTTCCTTAAAAGTCAACACTTTATCTCCACCCCCTAACCACACACTACCACATATTCCACCTTCCCCTTTTAGATCATCTGAACCTTCACAGCCTCTTATTTCATCGAACAGGTACAGTAATGGGACCCGAGCGCTGGATCGCAGTTCCTGCTCGCTTTTGATGACGGAGACATGTGGAAGTGATCAGGTGATGCAGGCGCTGGACGCCCACACGTAGCATGACTACTGTATGTACAGGGACATAGTGTGGCTTAAAGATTTCGGGCAGCGATGGTTTACACATGTTCCTGCAGGGGAAATGGGAAACTCCTGGGAAACTTAAACATTTTCTCATTTCTTTCTGGTTCATGGGTTTTACCTGGGTTTTCATCTCTCCACTCTATTTCTGTCCAACATAACCAGGTCTGTCTGCCGTGCATAACACCCAAGCCAGGGATAAAGCCTGCAGAAACGTTTCTAGTACCTCTCCTGATGCCGTTACTGCTTACACCCACTGAGCCCTTGCACTCATATTACTCATTTGTACCTTTTCATATGAGCTGGGTGTTTTATTTAGGTCACACTGGGGGTCTAGATGACATCAATTACTTATGCATAATTAAGTAGCATGCCTGCATTGTACAGTGTTAGAGTGTACCCATGTTAAAATGTTTTCAGTTAATTAAGTTTATTTGGATAGTGCTTTTAACAAGTACGGAATTTTAGAGATTATTTGGTGGGATTTTAACCATCGAGCACTTCCAGTACTTCTAGAATCCATCACCAAACAGAAAACTGGAAATCCCATTCAAGAAGTTGAGCTAACTCGTAATTCTTCCCAATCTGACTCGCCCGTATTTCTGCCTCCCTTTCATTCCCCCACACTCCTTCTCCCCTCATCTTTGTCTCCTTTCTCCTGGTCGTGTAGCTTAATGAGCTCTTCAGCCATTCATCTGTACTCTGGCCAAAGAAAACCAGTCTCTCTCTCTCTCTCTCTCTCTCTCTCTCTCTCTCTCTCTCTCTCTCTCTCTCTCTCAGACCGCCTTATGCTGCTGGTCTGATTGCGGATGATTAAACTCATTAGTGGTCTTTAGCAGGCGTCTCTTTCGGCTGACGCTGCTTTGTGGGTGGGTGGGAGAGTGAAGGTGGGTGGCATTACTAAGCATGTGGAAAGAGGGGCGATGTTAAGCCTCTCTCTCTCTCTCTCTCTCTCTCTGTCTCTTTCAATTCCACTAAAGCAAACCAATCCTGGATCGCGTGATGATTTTTTACGAGGTTATGATGAATTTCCAGCCATGGTTCTACATACCAGGATGGGCATTTCTGCCTGCTCTCTTCGCGTCTCCTCTTTCTTACGAACCCTTCTCCTGCTCCCAATTTAGATTCTTCTCCCACAATTCTCCTTTGTTTCTGAAGTTTACTGACTGGTGACTGGAATAAATAAAGCTCTGTGCATGCTCTGTAATTATGTGGATACTCGACCCGTCGCTAGATTGGACCAAATAGCATGTTTAACATGTTCAAGGCCGTTTCTCTGCTGATCTCATAACCATGCTTGACATCATGAAGCTCGGGTTTGGCTTTGCACCACTGTGCCTTCACACTGTTTTACTTTCGGCCCATTTCGGGAAGGAACAATAACGTTCGACAGCTTGCGACCGCAAACAAATGCAACGTGCACCGGCGCCCGGCACAGACAGCGCCATTTTATAACATTAATTGACCTGGAAGTTCGTTTTTACTCTGATTTGGGTAAATTACTAAGATTTCAGAGTGTACTCATTAGGAGTTAAAGGTGATGTCAGTGCAGAAAGAGAGCGTTCAGTTATAAGAAGACTGTGCTTTCAAGAGGAATCATTTTCTTTCTATTTGGAACTAATTCTCAAAAATTAACCAGCTTCCATCTCTGCTTTTTACATTGACCATTTATTATTCCTAAGCCTTAGGCCTTGATCTAAAGTGTTCAGTGTCCCATCCAGCAGCAGGCACATTAGTACATCCCAGTGGATAGACACAAGTCCACAGAGGAATGTAATGGATTAAACGTCAAACACCAGAGGACCTGAGCATGCATGAAGCAGGCAGATGGGCTGAAAAGGTGACCATTGTACAGCAGCATTAACTTCGTTTTAATGAGGGCAGTGGTGAATAAGGGACAGAGAATACATTCGTGTCATCATCTGAGAGCAATAAAACCATGGAGAATGTATTTAATGCAGACACATGACATCATTCCTCTTGGGGGAAGTGGGATGGAACGAGATGAAACGAGGCCAAAGTGTATGATATGATAAAAAATGAATGTGGAGAAACAAGAGTTCTCAGTTGTCCTATACATTATATGAGTAGCGTGATGGTACAGAGTAAGACGATGATCTGAAATGGATGGTAACGTTAATGTTTTGTGGCAGAAATGGAAATATTACAAGAACAAACTACAAATTAGAGTAAATTGCAATTCTACATTGTTCTAATGAACTACTACATAACAACTGAGTTTTAAAATTTAGCATAAAAATCATTTCCTGTCACGTGAACATGTAAGCACCTGGCATGGATTTTAAGGTTCATATTTAGTTGGTTTTTTTTCCACAGTACACACCAAGACTTTTCTTTCTCTCGTTTTTAAAATGTTTTATTTTTTCCAGAAACACCGTGCTTTTTGAAATGGCTCATATCTATCAAAGCCACGGGTGCATGTTGGCGAACACACGCACGTAGTTTCAGTGATCAAAGGCCTGCCAAATACCTCAAAAGCAACACAGCTAAATGTTTCTCCATGTAATTACATACAGGCTGCTCCTGAATACTATAGTAGGGTCTGAAGGTCTACGTTTACAACAGGAAAACAGTATTTTATTTTACCGTGAAAAATTAATACAGTTTCATATACAGTTACACACACGTCAGTGCATCTCAAAAAATTTGAATATTGTGGAAAAGTTCATTTGTTTCCGTAATTTAATTCAAAAAGTGGAACTTTCATATATTTTAGATTCATTAAACAGGAAGTGAAATATTTCAAGCCTTTTTTTGTTTGTTTTAATCTCGATGAGTACGGCTTACAGCTCACGGAAATCAAAAACCCGGTATCTCAAAATATTAGAATAAAGAATTTATAATACAGAAATGTCGACCTGAGAAGATCTCTATTCAGCGAATTAACTCAAAACACTTGCAAAGGTTTAGTGAGGTTTTAATCTGTCAGTCTTTTTCAGTACACACAATTTTCAGATAAAGTAAATGCTGCATTTCATTTGGAAATCAAGGTCCCAGAGTCTGGAGGAAGAGTGGAGAGGGACAGAATCCACAGTGATGTTCACTTGGCATTTATGGAAGGCGTCTTCATTGTTAATGCTTTGTAACAGTTAGCAAGTTTTCCACAGTGAGGAAAATCTTCAGGACGGCGGACACGGTAAAATGACGAGCTGCTATTATTGTCTTATTAACGTCTAGAGAAAGCAAAAAGAGATGGTGGAAGTAATGACTGTTTATAGCTCCTGTAACATAAACGATACCACGAACTAGATTCACAGACGTTCCACACCGTTTAACAGAACTTTAAATGGATAAAAAGTATGATGTGTTGTTTCTTTAGTTTAGAAAACGTCATCTTTGGCAAATCCTCCTCTCAGCTTTAAATAACATATCCAAGAAGGATACATTCAACTCAGTAAAAGTTTGTATTTGTTTTTTTTGATCTTGAATTAAATAAAAACACTAAGCAAGGAGTCCATGGTATTGGCGCTGTGCTTTGCTGGATGATATGGATTTACAGGATTATTTTAAGCACGTTACTGTATTTTTTTTACAGAGTGCATGGCCGGATGAAGAGATAGATTGATGAATGGATATGATGCTTTGACAGACTGGTCTTCCCGGTAAAGGGCTGCAGATCTGTTTGCAGCTGGTCGTGAATAATAGATGGTGTTTATGAGTGTATGTATTCAATCTGACCCCAGAGGTTACAGACTGAACGAGAGTAGCTCTCCCTGAGGAGGAAAGAGAGGACCGAGCAGGAGAAGAGAGAGAGAGAGACAGAGAGGGATGACAGATGACGTTCGTTTAGGGAGGTGATGAGCTGTCAGGTGGACAGGGACTCTCCGTCAACCTTTGGTGACAAGGCCAATCAGTCCAAGAGGTTACAAGTGGGGCTAATATCTTCTTAATCACAGCATCGAGCCTGACACACCAGGTGTAATTCAGAATGAAGGGTCCAGTGACGATCCGGGATTTGTAGGAAAGTTTACAAGCCAGTGTTTGAAATGGAGACACTTATCAGGGCTTACACTTAAACAATGTTCTACAAGAAGCGTTCTTATGGGAAAATATCCTGCTGAGATATTCACAAGAGTAGATATTCCAAGCTGAACCTCTTCAGGAATCTCAAAAACCTTATTAACCATTCAAGTAAGTTCATGAGGAACCCTTTGTTTGAGGTGTGTAAGCTTCATCCTAATTACGTTAACCCAAAGCAACTTACAACTGAGGCCCTGTTTACACTAGTGCGTTTTCATTTTAAAACTCATAACTTTTGCTACGGTTACGCCTGTCGTCTACGCTTCTCCAGCGTTGTCAACCCTCAAAAACGGACACTGTCGGAGTTAGTTCCTGTTATCACTTACATTGATATAAGCTATGATTTGCCTTCATTTGGAAGTGCTGTCAGAGCTGCTGTTATAGAAAATTAATCACCACCTTTCGACCTTTCCATCAGAATCCACAGAAACACCGCTAAATAAATTTACACCTGGGCAAGGTATCTGACTGGGAATTTATAGAATAAAATCTACTACAATTATTGAAGTACTTTCCGTGTCTATCTCTTGTAATTCTATCCCAAACTTTTTTCTTTCTTTTATTTATTTATTTATTTTTAATAACTATGCCAGCTGGCAGAGATCTCTGCTTGAGCATTGAGCATAGAGGTTATGGACAAAGATTGAAAGCAATTAGCAAGTCCTAGTGTGTGTCCAAGTGTGTGTGTGTGTGTGTGTGTTAATGAGAAAGGGGTGATCACAGATTTAGCCTGTTAAATAATTCACTTGGTTTGAGGCGTGTGCCGACACTCATGGCACGGTCCATTAGGGATGTGTTTAAAGGGTGCCACAGGCACATACACACACGTGCAAACACACACAACACAACACACACACCTCCTCTCTCCATATGAGATCACTCAAAAGCCACGACTCTGATAGGTTTAGGGTCATAGGTTAGCCTAGTGAAAACATTACCTTAAATACTAATGCACTCAACACATTTAAAGCCCTTTAGCAGGTTAAAAACAGACACGTGTGGTTCTTCCATACCCCTTCCCTTCCATACACACACAGTTTACACGAGCAAGTGGAACTGACATCAGGTACTTAGCAAAATATCACTAATTTACAAGTCAGATCGTTCAAAGAATTTGATAAAAAAAATAAATTACATAACATTCCCTACCTGGTAATATATGTTACAACAGAAAGTCTTCTGTAGCTTGTAGATACACTGTCTAAAATTCCCTATAGCCAATGTTTTTGGATATTGTGTAGCTTTAAGTCTGATTGTTTGCTTTAAAACAAGATCTTGGCGAGCTTCTGTAATACTGCAATAATTTAAAAAAATAAAAAAATTAAACGGAACCTTCTTCCAAAACTAACCCAATTTAAAAAAGAAAGAACCTTGCAATCACAAGAGGTGGACGTGGCCTTTTTATAAATCAAGTAGCTTAAGATGTGACTATTTTATTGTCTTGGCACAATATATATTTTAATCCATGTTTTAATATATGCCTATTTCTTTCAAGTTGGTTGGAGCCACTTTGCTCTTTCTAATCTACACAATAGGGTGTTTTTTTAATACAGTCAGTGTGCACAGGCTATTTTTATGGAGTAACTCAGAATTCACGCTGGAAGTGTCATGTAAGCAACCGTCCATCTAATCCACACCTGACGTGTCACATTCCCTTTCCGGCACTACAGCACACTTCATTAAGAAAAAGAATGTTGAAGTACAACCTGAATAAAACATGTGGTTGTGATCAGTTGAAGAAGTTGGACCTTCTCAAGGGTTCTTCAGTTGAAATCTTAAAAACATGTGGGGCAAATCCTACAGCTCCATCAGTCCAGGTGTGGTGATGACCTTGGGTTTGACTTGTATCTTAGCTAATTACTGTAATTTTCTTTTTATACTTTCTCCATCATTGTTAAGATGGTAAGATTCCGGATCAGTGGTGTTCAATCTTATTAACATATAGTCGGTGTGTACAGGTTTTCATTCTAATGGACCGGCGGCCTTACCTGAGTCCACTTGTATAATTAGTTGTCCTCAGAGTTTAATTACTGATGAGTTGATTCAGGTGTGAAAACCTGCAGCCACACAGATTAGGCTCTGCCCCCAGAGGAAAATTTCTTTGTTTAAACGTTTCTCTTTGATATCTCTGGAGATTTAATTGGGATTTGACCTAGAATTCTCTCTCTCTCTCTCTCTCTCTCTCTCTCTCTCAAAAAAAAGAGACATGGGATTTTTCTGATTGTCTCTTAGCACAATGAGAACTTGACTTTTTCAGTCTATTGTCCACTGCTTAGTTTACAAACTTTCACAAAAAGTCCAATTTTTTTTGGTCAAAACAGCTGCGCGGTAAAGCCAGACTTATTTGATATTTGATTAAAACATAATCGGAAAACACAATTTCTTCTCCAAATACAATATCAGATGTATACTTTACATATCAGTAACTTGCTCAACCATAAATCATTTAATGTAGACAATAAACAATTAGATCTCAGTATTTAGCACACTCGAATATTTTCTATACTTGTATTAATAACTACAATAATAGCTGAAATATAGCACACTTGGCACCTAGTTCACTTTTCCTGAAGTGTACTTAAAAAAAAAGTATTTCAACTAGTATATCAATAATATACCAGTGCGCTTCTCTTCAAATATACTCAGATGTGATAGTATATCCAGAGTAAACTGTACATCCTTCCATATCTATAGTAGCAAACCTCATAGTATAATTGAATGAACGTACTGGATTCTTTTTTAATGTTGGGATAAAAAGCTTAAACAAACACAGTAGCTCACTTGTAGTATAAGTTATAATAACACTCACAAACAACTGCAGAGTAATTCTGCTTTCCTGGTGTGTTGACCAATGACCAGTCATATTAAATGGCCTGTTTTGTTGTTTCAATAAAAATAGTTAATTATTCTAATTATATATGAACTACACCCATCTGGTGTCAAACATACAAGTGAGTTTGGGTCAAACTCACTTAACACACTGCTGTAAACAGTAAGTATGTCGGGAGTCTGAGCGTAAGCCCCAGAGAAACCAGTTTGCAGTTGAAGCTAGCCGTGCATGCACTTACACTAATGAACTGAGCTCTGTTACACATCTGATATAGCAGACTTGCTGATGTGTGTGTATATCATAAACCAGTGCCGTTCTCATAATTCGCCTCTCTCTCCGGGGTCCTGAAGCGCCGCTGCGACACCTGACACCACCTGAGTGGAGCGAGGGCCGTCTAACGCGCTGCCTGTCAGCAATTACCTCACGTTAAAATCCCCCCTTGAGTGGCAAATTGAATCAGACCGGGCTATCACTGTCTGCCCTGTCTCCAAACTGCAGAGTTCTAAACTCGATTATAGGTTATAAACTCGGACTTCTTTAAGAACTAGATCTCTTAGCCTGCCGATCGATCGCTCTGTGTGTCTACTGAGGCCCGAAACTCAAAAAGGTCTTTTCTGTTCTTCAGGGCTAATCTGTATTTATTTGCTTTTATTTTAGCAAGGAGGCCCCAGCTGAGGATATGAAATGTCATAAAAAGGCATTGATCAACAAAAAGGACCTTTATTAATAACTTAAAATGGAAAAAGCAAATCTAATTGTAAATGAACACCGCCATGAGCCAGCAAGCAGGAACAGAGGCAGGATAAACTGCCACTTATAAGATAAGGAAGTTAGGGTCGTTCTGTGATTTGAGTGTGTCGGCTTCTTACTGAGTGTAAGGCTAAAAGTGTGCCTCGTGAGCATAGATCAATGCTGCCTTCACATGCTCACTGGATGGTCCTATTTCCTAGTTTCCTAGCATTCGAGTGGACAGCCAACATTAGCTAGCCTGATCTATTTGAGTCCTTTATTAACATTTTCTCCTTGTGTAAAAATGTACACGATGACGGTTTATAGGGTAGAGATACACTATAAACTTGTGTCACTCCATCACTCTCAAGGGTTCTGTGAAAGATTTCTAAAGCTGGCCTACTTGGAACATTTTGTGAAAGGAAAACCCATTCAGTTTAGGCTCCTCTGGAAAAGTGGCCTAATCAGTGACCATTTAAAGTAAGTTGCCTTTAAATGAAACAGCTTTCACACACTTAGAAAAAGAGAGAGAGAGAGAAAAAAAAAAAAACGATTCCACAACTCAAGTCGACTTTGGATAGTTAAGGGTTCTGAAGAATATTTAGGAGTCCTAGATGGAACCCTTCGGTTTGTTAGGTCAAAAATGAGGTACATTTCCAGGCAGATAATGAACTTTTAGAGTAGAAAGTTTTCTTACCTGAATTTCAGGCAGCTAGCTAACTGATATATACAGTACAGTTTCAGAAAAACAGATACTAAACTGTACCTTTCTTTGTAGCTGGGGTGGTACGCTTATCCTTTCTACTTTTAATATTTAACTAAAAGCTTTAAGGTACATCATTAGACCATAAGGACATTTCAGAGGTACACTATATGCACCTTTCTAGGTAAAAGACAAAAGGTATGCAAAAAAAGATGCCCACTTGTGGGTACCACCCCAGCGACAAGGATTGGTACATCAGTTGGCATAGAAACCCAGTTATGGGTTATTTACACATGTGATATTCATTTGGACTAATGTGTACAGTTACATTGTTAAGCTAGACCTTACTAGCTAGCAAATCACCGATGGCGGTTTTTATTTTACAGTGCGTTTGTACCTTTTTCTGAACCATTAATATGTTTTGTTACGGTGGAGCTTCCAAAGTTGGGAAAAGTTCACCTTTTGGGAAAAAGAGACTACAAAACTTCAAACAAAGCTACTTCATTCAATCTTTATGACTGATTATAATAAATCTAATCTTTAATAGCAAAGAGTGTCCAATGTAAGAGTTAGACACACCTGTTTCCCCCCAAATCTGCAAACAGTAAAGAAACAACAGTCAAAATCCTTTATAGACCTTTAGAAGAAGCCACCATGGGATTTCCATGGTCAGTGCTAAGATGTGTCACGATGTGTCAATATGTCAACAGTTTATCCAGATACAGACGCAGCAAAGTATTTCAGTGGATTGAACCAAGTGCTTGAAAAATACTGTAGCAGAACCAATCAACGTACGAAAAACCTGCTGTCGTTCAGTGACAGTCGTTCTCACCATTCAGTCATGTTAGTTGCTAATCTAGACCTTTGCAACCAAGGAATTTTATTTAATTGAACCTTCACTGATTTAAGTAGTCCAATTTGTGGTTGATCTTGTGTAGTAGATAATATATAACCCTTTTTTTTTTTACTGTTACTTTATGTGCATTGTCCAATTTATAGCTGGTGATGTTTAATAGATCATTTATGGACATATAACAATTCCTCCCTGGTGTTAATGTGGACTTTATTTATACATTTTATGACACTTTAGATTGATAACCATCATTTGACATGTTGACAGTCTAGATGATTTGTAGTGTCTAAAGCAGACTATGCCTATTAAGTGCTACCTTTTATTGTCCTAAGCCATAAATAATAAGTGATTATATGCTGCTTCTTGTCCAGGGTCTATAATTAAAAGTTCAGAGAGGAGTGAAGGTTAGTTTGGCGCACGCACACGCACACAGACACACACACACACACACACGAGGAAGTGGTCATTGGGTGGCACTGTAGAGCTGCATATGTTCCAGGATTGGCACAATGTGATGGGCAGCTGTCATATCTGTGTGTGTATTGTGTATTGTGTGTGGATGATGTGTAAATGCACACAATAGTCACTGAAGTCTCTGCATATCATGGGTCATGACAACTCGCAACTGAAAAGGCAAAATGGTGAGGTTAAGTGGATGTGTGTGTGTGTGTATATATTTCTAAATGCACGTGGAGTGTGTGGTTAGTGTAGGGGGGTCAGTCTCTGACCACTGTGACTCTCTCAGGCTTTGCCAGTCCCGGTCTCTTTGATATTGCTGGACATTAGCATTTGTTAAGTGCTTTGGTCAGAAACACTTAACATGGCCTGTGGTCACTAAGAGAAATCAGCAGGGTAAAATATTCATCGTGGAGGATTGGTGGTTTTCCTTTAGGCCAGGACTAAAAGCTCAGCCTGGTTTTGCGTGTTAACCCGAGGCCTTTAAAAACACGACTACTTTTACTACACACCTTATCGTGGTTGGCTTGTGTATGTGTGTGTTTCCTGTATATCCTGCATATTCTGTTTACAAACAGACTTCAAAAATCTGAGTGCATGACTATGAACTATTTTTAATCCGTCACTTGTCAAAATCTAATGCAACTTAATGTAAGTGCATATTTATAATTCTTCAAGAATGCACCATACACAGATTTTATTTTAAACTGTTTGAGTTATTCCCCTGTGAAGCTGAAATTTGAATATCCTTTCTTGTACCTCATTTGTGAAATAAATTAATGATAAATTTATTGCTGAACGTCAAACATTTCATTCATTTAGTAACACATGGATATAAATATAATTTGGAAAATTTCATCATTGTTTATATAACATGTATTAGCTAGTATACCCAGACCTTGCAGTCAAATCTCTGATTTTTAAAAATTATTATTATTATTTTTTTTTTTTACAAATTTATGAGAACTCCTGTTTCTGGAGAACACTGACTCATAGCCAGAGTCTTACGTGCTTCTGACACATGCGTTTTCTCAATTTCATCATCAACCCATTCACCCCCCCCCCCCCTACTTTACAACGAACTGCTCTTCTCTGTTCTACCCTGGGTTTTTTTTCCCAGCGGTCTCCTCCTCTAAACCACACACCACATGTCATGAGTATGACCTTTAAAACAGCCTCGAGTTTCTGTCACTCTTTACTGGTGGCTCACTGAAAAGGGGGTGTTGGAAAAAGAAACAAAATAATGGTGACCCAGAATAGAGATGAATTCTAGCAGCAGGCTGAGAAAGATCATTAGAACACTAAAATATACTATGAAACATTTCTAAACTTTCATCAAAGTGAATGTTTGTATTCTAACAGCAAAGGCTGTTTTTTTGTGAGCCCATAGTTTGCTTCTTTAGTTTTGCACTGCAGCTACGAGGCTAATGTTGTTAAGACGTAAAAGGAAGTACAAAGCTGTCAGATAATCATCATGTAAACTTGCAGGCCTAAATTCTCACATTTGACTCAACCAAATCACTGACGTACAATTCAGCCTTCGCATTTTAATCGAGGATTATTTTGTGGTTTACTCTGTCAAACAAAAACTGTGAACAGCAGGGTGAGAGTAGGAGGCTGCTGGCATGGAAAAAAGCATCACACTGTGGTTTAATGGTTTCTGTGTAGAAACTCACCTTTTACCAGAATCTGAGGCTTGTGCAGAGAGACACCTCTCTAAGTGCAGAGGAAGAAACAGATTCAAGATGGCCAGTGCTGTTTTTAGCATTGTGATTGTCTTTTTGTCCATTTTTATAGATAACAGTGTGTCATAGATGGTGAGAAACCATAACATGGTGGCTATATACTGTAGCTCTCTAGCTCATTCATTGCAATTCAGAACTAACTATCAATATAACACATTAGCGAAAAGTGTTGTGTTAGCTACCTTTTATTTTAATAATCCCCAATATTGTCATCAACAACAAGGCTGTTCACACTGTGCACTATGGTGGCATGTTAAAATCTCACAATAAATGATGTATATACGTTCATTTATTCATCTGGACTTTTATTATGCCCTGTGGAATTTATCTTAATAAAACAATCATTTGATTATAAATGCTTGGGGAAGGTAGATAGATTAGGCAGATAGATGGATGTATGGATTCGTAGCTAGAGAGAAAGATAGATAAGCAGAGGGAAAATATGTAAAGACACTGAAAATATAACACTGTAGTATTGGGATGATACCCTTTCACACTTATACAACCCAACCCCCCCCCCCCCCCCATCCACAAAATCTACACCCATGCCCAAAGGAACTCTTTTATTGAATGAATTGTGTGTTTAATTTCTTGAGGTTGTAAGATTGTGATTCTCGAGGTTGTAATTTATTCAATAACAATAATAATCTAACATTTTTTTTATATATTATATCATATTACGACAGATACTACTACTACTAATACTTGTCATGATTCTGAATTTAGAGGCGGATGCAATTGCAGAATATAAGTGAAACTTTAAATAAAGTAACAAAGTACGACACAAAGATGGGCATAACATGATACATGGGGACAGAACAAACAGTGCAAGACAACGTGATTATATATACACACCAGTGCTAATGAGCTAAATGTGAAACGGGTGAATGAGACATGTGACATGGTGCATTGGTTGATTCGTAATGTAGTTTCTAGTCCTTTTCTGATATTATATGACACTACTACTCCTACTATTACTACTACTAATAATAAACATTTAATAAACATTCTTTATATTCAATGCATTTATTATTTAATTATAAAATACTTTATATATATATATATATATATATATATATATATATATATATATATATATATATATATATACACACACATTTACCTGACTTAGGCTGAAGCTGTGCATGTGATGTAGAATGTATGCTGTGAATTTTTACAGTTAACTTTCTCAACACAGAGGGTAGAAGGCTGATGCCATGGGAAAAGAGCATCACACTGTGGTTTACTGATCTCTGGGTAAATTCACACATCACTACATCACAAGCCTTTGTTGTAACTGTGGCTGGCGACACATTTGCAGTCATACCACACCATCACTCTAAAGAAGAGAGATAAACATCCTGAGGCCTTTTTGAGCACCTTGCTTGGCATCAAACTAAGCATTAAACTAGTGCATTGTGTTCCTGGGTTAATCTGAAGGAGAGTTTGTTTGTCTTTTAACCTAAAAGCCTGACCTATGATAAAAGATTGCAGAGAGAGAGAGAGAGAGAGAGAGAGAGAGAGGGAGAGAGAGAGATAGTGAAAGAGTTCAGTCAAGAGGGGAAAAACACAGCCATCATGCCTGTATGAAATTCCATCTTGCTTTAAGATACATCGTGTCTATGAAACTCTGTCCAAGGCGGATGACCGCAAACTGCTCCATAGCGGTGCAATAGCAGGAATGGATTTCTCTCTCTCTGTCTCTCTCCGTGTCACCTCCTCTCTCTCTCTTTCGCTCTCCCTCTCTTCCTGCTCGGGGTTCTAAAATTTGATAATCAATCGGCATTTTTGTCATCTGATGAAGGGAAAACCCGAGACCGGTTTGTTCAAACCGTAAACCGAAGCTCTGTGACAGTACATCAGAAACCGAAAACAAAACAGACTGGCTGTCCAGCTGAAACGAAAAGCAGTTATGATATTAGGACGCTCACACTGACTGAAACCCCAATGGAAAATCAAACCGAGGCTCTGTAGTGGCACAAATACAGGTGAGGTAATGATCTGTATTGCGGAGGGAAAGCCATTTCCCACAAGAAGGAGTCAAATGTCAAATCGAATCTTCCAGACCCGATCACAAAATAATAGTAGTGACGATCTCATTGTCTACCTGCACTTAAATGTCGATGCACCTTCCACACAGTGTCCTTTATCAAACACTAGCGCAATCTGCCAGCACTAACCTTTTTTCATTTATTAAAGAAAGACGCGTCAGACTTTTTATTTTTATAGTTGCATGGTAATGTGGAACTTCTGCAAAACACTTGAGTTCCGTTATCACTTACATCAGCTATAAAGAGTCCTTCCCTCAACAGCCTGTTGTTAAAGATAAAATTTTCGCTTGTCTTGCTACTGAGACACTGCAAACCTCTTAATTCTGAAGAATTTCCTGTATTGAAAGTGTTGAAAAATTGCAAAGACTCCTTCCGTAAATGCTACAGGGGTGCTTGAGAGTTTGTGAACCCATTAGAATTTTCTATATTTCTGCATAAATATGACCTAAAACATCTTCAGATTTTCACACGGGTCATAAATGACCGAGTATAATATTTGTCTCATTTGTTTAATTGGGTTCTCTTTATCTACTTTCAGGAAATATGTTTTAGGTCATATTTAGTCAGAAATCTAGAAAATGTGCTCACGGAAAACTTCCACCAAATCACAAGTGCATGGAACGTCTGCCGTACAAACGAGTAAATGTGGGGAATGTGAGTGGCTTTTAATAACCAAACTACAGCGACCATACTGGGTTTTACCACATTGATTCAGCCACCGTGGGAAGTACAGGAGTGTGGCAAATCATCTTAGGTTAGTGTGGGTGTTGGTGATGGGGCCTTGCCACACCGTCATATTATAATACATTCTCTTCACATGGCTTGACAATACTTCTCGTCTTTAAGCCTGAAGAAGTTATAGTGTACATGAGCTTCTATGTCAACGCATGATGATAGCATTTTTTCGCAGTAAGATGGCAATGTTCACCAAAAATGTGGTTTGCCATTGCAAGTTAAATACTCTCACCCCTTTTTTTCCCACAGAAGCCATCTCTAATGAGAGAAGTGGCGAAACCGCGTCAATAGCCATCAAACAACCAAACGACTTCCTCTGTATGCGTTTCACTTCCCGCTTCTGCGTCTGAGCAGCGCAAAAACGGCCAGGCCTTTGCGTGAGAGCCGCGCAGACAGACAGCCCTCTCCACAACATCCAGACCGGAAAAGGCAGCACTCACACTACTGAACCGTTTCTCACTTCTGCTGTCTCTGATACACACACACACACACACACACACACGCACGCACACACACGCGCATTGTCTGAGAGCTCTTTCTAAACGGGATTGTTTTGCTGCTGATGCGAGACTGTGGAGTTTTTTAATGTCTGCAAATTTTGGCAGATGCCTCAGCAAAACAGGAATTGATACAGATCTGTCTCGGTCACACACACTCACACACATATGCACAAAATCATGTCAGTGTAAAAGAGCTGATACAGGAAGTACAGATGATCTGATGCAGACTGTCTTAATCTCACTCTGTTGTCAACAGGAAAATCACACAGACACTGTGGCTTATATTTTAAGTCAGCTCTTTCCTTTTTTGAGTCTTCAGCCTGAGATTCTCACCGAGGTCCATCAGAGACAAGAAACTTATCTGTGTTCCACCTATGAAGTGTGATGTTTAATTAAATGCGTGAAGACTGTGTGACGTTTTAGTGTTGGTGTCGTGAGAGAGCAAGTAAACGTGCGAATGACCCTAAGCATTATTGCATTACAAAAGTCAAGAGTGAAACGGATTCGTGGCAGGCCTCAGATCGGTGTAACGGATCGGTTTAAGCTTTAAGATTTCGTTTAATATTCAACAATGGTGTGTACAATTGTCCATGTGTGTTTGTGGGTGTGTGAGATGGATGTGCTGTTTTTCTCATTCTCAAACCGAGGGTCTATGAGGGAGCCACGCTGTCGACCGCAGTCCTCAAACATACTGATTCATCGCTCTCATTCTCTCCTCACCCCATCAGTGCATTCGTTTATTCACTCGCTCGTTCGTTCGTTTGTTCATTCTGTAAATCGTGACTCACCCGTGCTCGCTGAGGGAGCCTGAGTGAATTCAACGTTTTCATGAAATATCTGTGGGTTTTTCCATGAATCACTCTGCCGGCATATCTCATTGAGATGTAGGTAAATGTCAACTGGAAAAGATTCAAAATCTGGTTTTTGAATCGATGCCTTTCTAAATAAGCGCTTACATTCAGCATTAGAAATAACCGTTAATCGGCGATATGATAACGCCCTCTTTACCCAGTTTCTGTCTTTTGGTGGACAGCCTCCGCTAGGCAGAGTAACAGTTGTTCTATATGCTTTCCGTATTTGAATAACGGATTTAACAGTGTTTAAAGTTTGGGATTTTTTTTTTTATTTTAGATTTAAAGAAAAATACTTTGTCTTGGACTTGTTTTGATAGCTTGGTGTTCATCATGCTGTTTGTTTAGGTGTGTTCTCTAACAAACGCTGGGGGCTTCCAGGAACAGGCGTATTTACATTGAGATCATGTGACACCTTAATTGCACTCAGGTCGACTCCGTTCAGCTAATGACGTGATGTCTGTTGCAAACTGGTTGTGCAAGCACTATTAATTTAGTGGTTTGATGATAATGTAGGTGAATGCATTGATATATTTTTAAGAATAATAAACATTTGTTTACAAAAAAATATCTTTTTTTGTAAATAATTGAACTATATTGTGTTAAACAACATAAAACATAGAACCTTTTGTATCAGACCACCCAATTTTTAGGCGAGCAAAAGTATAGGAACAGATAAGTCTTGAAGCAAATGAAAGTAAATAAGACTTAATATTTGGTTGCATATGTCTTTCTTGCAATAACTACATCAAGCCTGTGACTCAGTGACATCACCAAATTGTTGGTTTCTTCTTTTGTTATGCTTTTCCTGGATTTTACCGCAGCCTCTTTCAGTTATTGTTTGTTACATCATCAATAAAGATTAGTGAGCCTGTTCCAGAAGCAGCCATACAAGCCCAAGCCATGACTTCACATGACTTGCCACCATGTTTCACAGATGAGCTGGTACGTTTTGGATCATGAGCAGATCCTTTCTTTCTCCACACTTTGGCCTTTCCATCGCTTTGGTAGAGGTTAATCTTGGTTCCAGAACTTTTGTGGTTCCTTTCTGTATTTCTTTGCGAATTCCAATCTAGCTTTCTGATTCTTACTGCTCATGAGTACTTTGCATCTTGTGGTATGGCCTCTATATCTCTGCTCTCAAAGTCTCCTTTTTAACGGTGGATTGTGATACTTTCACGCCTGCCCTGTGGAGATTGTTGGTGATGTCACTGACTGTTGTTTTTGGGTTTTTCTTCACAGCTCTCACAGTGTTTCTGTCATCAGCTGTTGTTGTTTTCCTTGGCCGACCCATTCGGTGTCTGTTGTTCAGCACACCAGCGGTTTCTTTCTGTTTAAGGACATTCCAAATTTTTGTATTGACTATGCCCAATGTTTGTGCAATGAATTTGATTGATTTTCCCTCTTTTCTCAGCTTCAGAACGGCTTTTCTCCCATAGACAGCTCTGTCCTTTAACACATCTACATATAAATACCAGGAAATAAAAACTGAAATTCTAAACTCTCTTCTCATATTCATCTTTTGATCTCAAACCCAAATGTAAAAAACAAATTAAGTGGCCTTTCCATTTCAATAGTTTCAAAGGGGACTGTGTGTGTGTGTGTGTGTGTGTGTGTGTGCATGTGTGTGTGTGTGTGTGTGTGTGTGCGCACGTGCATATATATATATATATATATATATATATATATATATATATATATATATATATATACATGCAAAAAAAGAAATGTCACTTTTTCAGGAGACTGTGTTTTAAAGATAATTTTGTAAAACTCCAAACAAGCTTTACAGATTATTGGAAAGGGTTTAAACGAGGTTTTTCATGCTTGTTCAATGCACAATAAACAATTACTGCACATGCCCCCGTGGAACAGTCCTTAAGACATGAACAGTTTACAGGCGGCAGGTGACTACGGTCACAGTTACAATAACTTAGTACACTAAAGAGACCTTTCTACTGACTCTGAAAAACACCAGAAGAAAGATGCATGTGTGAACATGACACTGCTAGGCAAACACTTACAAGAATCCTGAACTTTTTGACTGACATACTCAGGAGTTAGTCGAGATCACCACCAGCACCATCACAGTGAGCACTGGAGCCTCCCATTGCCATATACTCGGACCCCTTGCTGTTCACATTGCTGACTCATGACCGCTGCGAAGCACTGCTGGAATCACATCGTTGAGTTTTCTGATGACACATTGTGCATCTAATTAGCAACAACGGTGAGTCAGCATACAGACAAGAGCTAGAACAGCTTGCAGACTGGTATAGAAACAGCAATTCGGCTTCTTATTGTAGTCACAACAAAGGAAATTATTGTTGCCTTTAGGATGACTCACAGCGGTCACTTTCCACTGCACATCAGTAGCAACACTGTAGAGATACTGATGTGTATAGACATCTGCTCTAAATACGCTGGCTTGCATATTGAACAAGACGTCACCGGGACATTCAACAATACCTGCCTTACCAAAAAGCCTTGGTGTGTCCATTTCCTATGGCGACAGATTGGAGCAAACCGCCAGGTACTGTACAGACAAAAACAAAAGTACAAAAGCTGTCTTTTTGGCCCAATTGTGTATTTTAATGATGTTCCTCCCTTAGGGTACCACCTCAGTGACAAGAATTTGTATCCGTTTACCAAGAGTATATGGGAATTGCAGCACATTACAAGTCCCTACAATGAAACTACAGAGAGCACCACTGGAGTCTACTTACCAAAAAATGCTGGCTCTGCAAAGCCACTAGAATTGTGTCTTACCAAACAAAAGATATCAGATAGATACCAAACAAAGATATCACTACGAGCAGACTCTGTAACATTGGCTGATTCTGAATATCCCTACTACCCTACAGTAGGCGAAAAGCAGCACGGCAAAGGAGTAGTATGTCTGAATTCTCAGTATTCATAAAACAGTAGGCGAGAAATACCCGGATGATCTTCTGCTTTCGCCGAGATGCTGCAGTATGGAAGCACTGGACACTGTGGATACTGCGCTATGCCAAAAAGCAACGGGTCTGGTGTGGAAGAGCTTTCAGAATCAAAAATAGCGGAAGGCGGTGCATTGGCTCTTTTGAAGTTGTAGGTCACATGACATTGCTACAGTACGTACTGAATCAATGGCCGAGAAGTAGGTACTGAATCGAACGCAGTTGGTACTGTGACAGTACACGATTTCGGATGCAGACATTGTCTTCTTTGATGCAGTTAGTCTCTTCAGCACCCTCCTGGCCCCTAACAATCACCTGATCTGAATTTAACTAAACAAACACCAACCACCATTATTCACATATATATATATATATATAAGAGTAAAGAGTATAAAGAGTATATACAGGATGTATAAATATGCATGGACATATATATATATATATATATATATATATATATATATATATATATATATATATATATATATATATATATATGTCTATACATGTCCATGCATATTTATACATCCTGTATATACTCTTTATATATATCTGTATTGTTCTCCTTACTATCTCTTTCAACTCTTCTTTCTTTTCTTTTTGTCTTTTTTTTTTTTTGCCTGCTGCTGTGACACCCTACTTCCCCCATCTGGGGATAAATAAAGTATTATCTTATCTTATCTTATCTTATATATATATATATATATATATATATATATATATATATATATATATATATATATATATATATATATATATATATGATACCAATATACTGATATACTGAGTTTTGCACTTGCCTTTCATATAAATCAATGGCAGCATACGTTTTACACGCAATCAAATAGGAACATTGCAAAAATAATTAGCAAGTGAAAATATATTTTTCAGACTTTTTAAGGATTTTTATCTTGAAATATTCTTGTTCTATTGGTAGATAGTTTTGCAAATTTTAAGTATTTATTTCTAGAAAATTTAAAGCTTGTAGAAAGTGTAAGTGTAGAAAAAGGTTTAATAATCTTATATTTGGTTTATTATAATTTTATTATAAGACATAATAGATCATTCTGACGAGATTCAAGCTATTTTCACTTGCTAAGATGTCTTTTTTTATTTTTATTTTTTGCAGTGGAGCAGCAACAGTCCCCTTTTTTCCTTGTCACAGTGCAGCACCAAGTGACGTTAGACTGTAGACTGACACGGACAGACAAAACTCAGTAGACAGACTAATGCAACCGTAAAGTGGTCTTTAAGGTCCAGTTGTGTAACTATTGTGTAAACAAAGCAGGAACATTGTGCTAAACTTCATCGAACATCCTGACCATTCCGATAACATTGTCTGTTAACTGTATAAAACAACAACAACAACAACAACACAACTTTTTGTTCTAAGAGTGTGAGTTAGTATGTAGAGACTTTATGTAGATTTCAAGGATACACTTTCCCTAGTATAACAAGGTGCTTTTTCAAACAATTAAATACACACACTGCAAAAGAAAGAGAGAAGGGGAAGAGAGAGGGGGAGTGAGAGACAGATTCACAGACACCCACATATCTCACTGCCGGAAACCAGATCTGAGCTTGTCACGAATAGTGATGTCTGCGTGAGTGTCAACTGATGCAGAATTCCGCACGTTGTACTCTGCAAAACTCTCTCTCTCTCTCTCTCTCTCTCTCTCTCTCATTCTCACACACATACACACAGTTCCCCTCATTTGGTAGAGAAGAAGCAAAGCCTCTAACCACAACCACAGGGCCCCAGCAAAGCACCTGTCTCCATGAGAGAGATACAGAGAAAGAGAGAGCTAGAGAAACAGAAAGTCTTTGACTCCCACAGTTGACAACTTTGTATGAAGATATGCGTAAACAGCCCTGTTACGAGACTGGGAGGTCATGCAAGATGCAAAAAAAAAAAAAAAAAAAAAGAAGAAAGAAAACGTTTTGGTCAGCTGTTGGATTAGTCAGGAGATTTAGCGCTCGACTGCCAACACTGGGAAATGGGGAGGAAAAATGGACAAACTCTTGTTAGAGGTGTGTTTACAGTAGCACGTTTCACAACAGCACACAGGAAATAAAAAAGAGGAGGGATTTTCAGTCCTGTAGTAAAATATGAAAATGGATCCTGTCACTGGAGACGTGTCAATGTGCATTCAAGCTCGTGATCAATAATAACGAGCTTGCTAATAATTGTGTCGTGCTGTGCGTGTAATGTGAGACCTCACATTGTTTTGCATGTCTATGTCTGCAGCTGTGTGTGTGTGTGTGTGTGTGTGTGTGTGTGTGTGTGTATATGTAGGTACGCAGGTTTACAAGCCTGTATGCGCGTGTTGCACTTTTCTCAGGGCCTATTTGAAGCAGGCTGGAGGAAAGCGTGGGAAACTATGTCGACACTGTGGTCAAATAGTGAGAGAAAAAGACAGAGTGATTAACTTTTTATCCACTGGGTTAAAGCGAAAAAAATTAAGCATGCTAAACAATGTCATGCGTCTAAGTGTGACCCAAAGAGAAGGCTACCGCACGCACCACATAGACATGAACCCGGTGAAATTCACGTTAGGAGCTGGACAGTTGCGTAGGTTTGAGAAATACAGCTCGTTATCTGTTCGTCAGGCGTTAGGAAGAGGTTCACAGCACTATCTCAGCAGTTGCGGTTCTGTGCCAGTGGTCAGGCTGTTAAGTGAAGTGAAGTTATCCTCAACTGCTCAACAATAGGCCCGGGTTAGATTCAGCCTCACATGGAAATCGTTTCCAAATAAATACTCGAGTCTGTGCTACTTTACAGATTATTAGGAGTCGACAGGTGACATTGAGACGTGTGTAAGAGACACAGACTCTTAGATAACTAATACAAATTATTCACACTCTCACACTGGCCTTCAGAAAAAGTCCCAGAGGAAATTCCAACCAATCATTTTGTATGAAAAGAGAGTTAGAAACGTTAAGGGTCGTATCATTTCTAACTGGATTTTCTATCAAACTGAATGCAATCAGTATTAAAATTTGTATGAATTTGCAGTCTGTCCTTGTTCATCACAATATACTGACAAATGGTTCATGTTTTAAAATCTATTTATACAACCACAATTCTGAAAAAGTTGGGGAATGTTGTTCTCAAAGTGTTGGATTATTCGCCGACGTATCTGTTGGAAGATCGGCGAGCCTCGACCCATCCTTGCTCTTGAAGGACTAGGCCTTTTTTAGAGGCTCCTTATATACTATGGTTAGACGATTGCCTCACCTGTTTCACATCACCTTCTTATTTCAACTTGTCACATCGCTATTAGTCCTAAATTGCCCCTGTCCCAACTTTTTTGGAACGTGTTGCATGCATCAATTTGAAAAGAAACTTTCATCTTCCAAAAACTATGCAGTTGATTAGGTACAACATCAAATACCTTGTCTTTATACGCTTATTTGTTTAAATACAAAGTCAAAGTACATTTACGAAACCGCTCCTCTTTGTTTTTATTAGCATTTTCAATACTGTCCCAACGTTTTCGGAATTGGGCTTGTAGTTATGATTAATGTTGTGGAACAATGTCGGGTACGTCACTTACTTATGCAGTTCCCACCCTCTCCTATGCCTTTCTCTTGAAGTTAACAACCCCGCCATCCTGAAGACTTTCCCATGTCGGAAACCGTAAAGTTACAGCTTTACCTATTATAATGTGCTGACACTGGAGACTCCTTCCAAGAAAGTTAAATGAAGATCTCCTCTCGGAAAACTTCACCGTGTCTGTTTAGGCAGTCGTTTATATAGAAACATTAATATAAACCTGTGATTCGTCTGGCACTATTGTGAGAGCTGCTGTATTATAAAATTCATCAACACCTTCTGGATGGACAACAATCAGCAATTAACTCCGAAAAAGAAGTCATTTTTGATATTTAAACAAGTAAAAAACGTCCTTGCATGCGGACTCGGAGCCTTTTACACTGTAGCTGGACGAGGATACGAGTTTTAACCTTCAGATCTGCTCTGCTGTGCTTTTGTGATACGAGTGTGTGAAAGATGAAAAGAGAAAAGTGAAAGGGGGAAGCTGAAGAAAGAGAGAGTGAGAGATGAGGGGAGGTTTTACAGCTGGGGACGACGATGATATTTAACCTTGTCTCAGTCTCACCTCATTCAACATGGTAATGAACACGAGGCAGAGATGAAGAGAACTGCACACGTGCGCGCGCACGCACACACACACACACACACACACACACATAATCACAACACACACACACATACACACACACACATACACACTCACATATACACACACAAACATACACACACACACAAACAAACACACATTCACACACATACACACAATCACAACACACACACACACAACACACACACACATACACACTCACATATACACACACAAACATACACACACACAAACACACATTCACACACATACACACAATCACAACACACACACACACACACACAAACACACACATACACACACACATACACACACACACACAAACACACACACAGACACACAACACACATAATACACACACAACACACACAATCACAACACACACACACACAATCACAACACACACACACACACACATAAACACGCACACATACACACACATACACCCACACAATATACACAACCACACACACAACACACACAATCATAACACACGCACACATACACAAACAACCACAACACACACACACACCTAACACACACACATACACACACATGCATACACACACACACACACACACACACAACACACACACATACACACTCACATATACACACACAAACATACACACACACAAACACACATTCACACACATACACACAATCACAACACACACACACACACACAAACACACACATACACACACACACATACACACACACAACACACACACACAAACACACACACAGACACACAACACACATAATACACACACAACACACACAATCACAACACACACACACACACACACACATAAACACGCACACATACACACACATACACCCACACAATATACACAACCACACACACAACACACACAATCATAACACACGCACACATACACAAACAACCACAACACACACACACACACACATACACACACATGCATACACACACACACACACACACACACACACACACACAACACACACACGCACAGTGGAAAAGGCATGTTGTAAATTACATAGACTATAATGTTACCACATACCATGTTATGTGCATTTCACTGATGATGGGTTTTGGTCTCACTCACTCTGTCTCTCTCTCTCTCTCTCTCTCTCTCTCTCTCACACTCTCTCTCTCTCTCACACACACACACCCACACACACACACAAACACACTCATCAGAACCTCACCTAGTCACTCATTCACCGAATCACTTTCTAAAGAGTTGGATTTGATCCAGTTTTGCTCTGACACATGATCTGTCATTACTACTGAAGCTGTATATCAGCCTGACCTCACACACAAATATATAACCACAGTGATTTTCTTGGATTTCATATGAAGTTGTACAAAATGTCATGACAGTAAACATGACTTGAGTGTGTAGAAAACTGTAATCACAAGAGATCTTAAAAGCTCTACGAAGCTTGTGTTCTCATTTGAAACGAAACTTGGTGATTTACTGCTTATCAGAAGTTTCAAATCAACAATCTGTAAAAAAAAAAACAAAAAGTCTCAATTTCAATCGAACCAGCACTGTGTAAAAACCAGGTAGTTTCCTGTTCGTTCTCGCACTCATTCACCCTGTTCACACACACACAGGTTCAATCTGAGATTTTCCCTCTTCTCTTCGTAGCTAAACTGAGAGCAACCTATGTGTTTGGAGATGAGAACATTGGGCAAATATGAAACCAGGTCACATCCACCGCATGCTTTACCATGGAACACACAAACTCATGCATGTGGAACATTCATCTCTCGAGCTGTGGTCTGGTCACTACCCAGAATGCAATCTGCCTGTGGCTGTACACCGAGACACAGCTTTTTATTCCCTTAAAATGTTTTAAAGAAACAACCAGCTTCCACAGAACCCAAAACTGAAGTGTGTGTGTGTGTGTGTGTGTGTGTGTGTGTGTGTATTTTGTGTGTCTGGGAAATTGTGTGCATTTGATTTATTGAGAACTGATAATTCATGTGTTGGTGTAATGTACAGACTGCTGTATGTACACACAAGTGTATATACACTTCATCAGTGCACAAACTACACATCATCTTTTGGGACATTTTTAAGGACTCTTAGATTTTTAAGGACGCATAGATTTACCGGCTACACTCAGAAAAATAGTTAAAGTCGTCAGTGTTTCCTCTGGGAAAACACATAAAGGTTCTAACATAGAAAACGGTCCAAGGAGGAGGGTAAAAACTCTTTAACTGTCCATTACACCCTTAATGAAACCAATGGCTCTTTAGTCTTAGAGACTCAGAATAACAGCGCTCAACGAGATCATATTAGTTGCAGAATAATCATGTCATGCTCGTTCAGGAAACTCTAATCAGGGTTGGGGCTATAATAAAATGTCCCTGAAATCACTATAGTAGTGACTTCCAACATTAATAATGACATCAAACTAAATGACTAATGCTAGACTAGACTAATGGTATTGGCTAATATCTGGTGAATTATTAGAGGATCCCGGTTGAGAGTGGACGACATACAGTCATCCAGCGTACACTCGAGCAGCTCATTTTGAGTGGTTTTAGATGTAGCTTTGTTCAACTTTACAGTTTCATACAGCAGGTTTTGTGTGTGCAACATCAACACAGTAGAGATAATATCAGTAACCAGGTTTGCCAGGTTTCAGCCAAATTTCCAAACCAGATACATCTAAAAAACCACATAAAAAACCTGAAACAGGCCTAGAAATGTTGGGCATTTGAAAAAGGAGACACATTTTTTCTTTCTTTTTTTTTTTACAGCCTTGTTTATGTGGGAAACAAGGTCACCGTGGTGTGGTACATGTGCATTTCTGATATATCAGCTCCACATTGGCCTTCATCACCCTTTCCCTCCCCCAATCTTTGCAATAAACAGTATTACACTAGAAATGGTTCTGTACATCATATGCACACTTTCTGCACTTTATTCGAGTTAATTCCTCTTTTTTTTGCTGTAAAACAAATATTTTTAACCCAGCTCAATCTGAAAACTGCCATTAACTGTTCCATTCGCTGGTCCTCCCCTGAGCATGGGGCAGAGTGAATCCTGCCCCAATAATCTATTAGCGTTCGTTGCAGTTCTCACTATGGCGGTAAATGTGGTATTGAGGAAAATCGATCAATGGAGTATCGGATAAAGTCTGTTAAATAGCAAATCTTTTTAAGATAATTAGTCGCTAGGAGTCAATTAGTAATTCGACAGTATGGAGTTGAGGACTGTAAATGGTGGGGCTCTCCCGAACCTGCCCTGTGGATGAGTTGCCACTGAGTCCAACCTATAACGAGTCACACCTCATTCCACATGTTTAATCAGTTTATCTTGACCTTCAATTAGCAATAAGGTGTAGCTCCTACTTCTGAACCTCCTGATCATGTTTAGCTCCGCCCACTTAAAATAGAATGGGGAGACATTCTGGCACTGGAAATCCCAATTACTCATACAACATTATGGACCTTTAAAAAGTAGGCCACCCTTAGAATTTTGGTTTTTAAAAATGCTGATATAAATAAATCTATTTAAAAATATTAGCTTGAGAAAACAGTAATGGCTTCTGTCAGCAGTAAGCAGAAACTGGAAAATTCCAAATCTTCAAGGTTGGGTGTAAAGTAAAAATAAGGTAAACGCTGACAGTCAGTGAGTGGTGAACTGAAATGTTACAATGGGCCAAATGTGCCAAATACTGAATTTCACTTCTATGGCAGTCAGTAGAACCAGATGAAACACAAAGCTACAAAGAGCTATGACTACAGAGAGTGACCTTGACAGCACAACTAGCTAATAGCAGAATTCTGTTATAGTAAAATAAAGAGTTCCTTGCTTTTATACACGCCCCCTCGAGAGTCACAATAATGAAAGCTTGGCCAGAGTGCTAACGTTTAATTAGCCATGTTTGCATTCGTTACATTCTAATACACAGGTTTTGCTTCAGTCGATGCTGCTAGGAGTCTGAATGGAATGTATCATATCGTATCATGGAGTATAAGTGTTTCCTCATCGTGATTCACACAAATCTAACCAATGACCAGTGACTATTATCTTTGGATTTCACTCAATAAAGCTATTGCTGCTTCCTCAGCCTCTTGCGCTGTCTTTAAGCACTAAAAACGTTGATACAAGTTGGCTCATGTGGATTGTTATGAATCTGCTATGTCTCAGTCGATGAGATCAGCAGAGAAAGAGAGAAATCGGCAGAGAAATCAGCGCTTCAGTCTCTGGAGACTTGAGCACATCCTCAGCGTTAATATAGTAAATACATCAGACAGACACACACGCGCTGTTACTGGGATTATCTCTTATCCAGATAGTTACACATGTTCTGTCAACATTTCAAATAGTCTTTGGACAAAACAGCCCTCGTGTTCTCCGGGACAACGAGGAAAAGGACCATCCAAGCTGTTATCAGCGTCAGGTAGAAAAAGTCAGCGTCTGTCATGGTATGTGGGAGTGTCGGTGCCTATGGCATGGGTAACTCGCACATCTGTGAGGGCAGCGTTAATGCAGAAAGACATGTACACATTTTGGAACAACATACGCTGCCCTCCAGAGCAGGACAACGCCAAACCACATTCTGCCCGGATTACAAGCGCATGGTTGCGTAAGCAGAGGGTGCGGGTGCTAGCATGGCCTGCCTGCAGTCCTGTCTCCGGTTGAGAATGTATGGGGCATTATGAAGTGCAAAATAGGGCAGCGAAGACCCCGTACAGTTGCGCAGCTGAAGAAATGCATAATGGATGAATGGGGGAAAATTCCGCTCGCTAAACTTAACCAACTGGAGTCTTCACTCAGCGCCCGAACACTTAATACGTGTTATTAAAAGAAAAGCTGATGTTACATAGTGGTAAACAGTCGACTCTCCCAGCTTTTTTAGAGTGTGTTACAATCATCAGAGTGTATATTTTCAAAAATAAATTTAATTCACAAAGTAAAATATCAAATAATGTGTTAATAATGTGTTTTCAGTATAGTACAGGGTGAATTGAATTTTCAAATGACTCTTTTTGGTTTGTTTTTTTTTTTGCATTTTTCTTACTGTCCCAACGTTTTTGGAATTGGGGTTATATATATATGATCATATATATATATATATATATATATATATATATATATATATATATATATATATATATATATATAAAATGTGTACCCAATATATATATATTCAGCATAGACGACTTCAATATGTGACATGATCTGAAGCGATCTGATAAAGGTACTTGAGGTTTTCACACCAGAACACTGGCACACACACACACACACACATACACACACACAAACACATAAAAATCATCAATAAAATGAAAGAAAGTGAGTAAAGCCCACATGAAACCTCAGTATACCTCCTCCCTGACTCCTTCTCTTTCCTCTCTCTTTCTTCCTTCATCCAGCTGGTTACTCTCGACATGCTGCTTCAGCTCAGTGTTCTGTCCTGTGTCACACTTTCTCACAGTGCGCTCTGCTATCAGTGTGTGTGGATCTGATCAGAACACACTGCACCTTCACTTCTGGAAACAATAGCATCAGATAAACCGGAGTTCTGAATAGTAATTTGCGTGCATGAACACTTGTATAATATCTTTCTGCATGCGGCAAAAAAAAAAAAGTGCTCTTCCGGTACGGTTTAAAAGAAACAGAAAACAGAGAGGAAACTGTTTCAAGATATATTTGATATTATGCACGCATCAACAGAAATCCTTGCTCTGCTTCCAAACTTTATACACACACCAAACTATGCATGCACGCACCAACAAAACACACAGGTGCCTATAAATATGTGCGTGCAATCGTGCTGCATTTAAGCTGATACAGTGCACGAGAGAGAGCACTCTTCAACATCCTGTCCTATGCTAGCGTTTACCCATATGTCTGGCACATACAAAACCTCTGTCTGAACCACAGGAAATCAACAGGGAACAGGGCAATCATACACACGCACTAGTGCACACACAAACACAAACACTAGACATATTTGCACCCAACATATATTTCAGATTTAAGAATATATATATATATATATATATATATATATATATATATATATATATATATATATATATATATATATACACACACACACACACACATACATATATATGTATATATATATGTATATATATATATATGCTTTCAAATTTTAATAACTGCATACAGCTCTGTAAAAACACATCCCTCAGTCAAACTCTCAAAAACAACATTAGTGACAGAGCAAACCTCCTCCAGATTCTCTCAGAGAAGTGACAGCCTGCTTTTATTTCATTTCACACACATGTGAAACTGAGAAAACCTAATCAAACGCACACATGGCATTACAAATGTGAGAAAAGGGGAAAAGAAAGCTAAATGAGAGGAATATATATATATATATATATATATAAAAGTGAGGTACAGTGCCTTGGTGCGAAAACAACAACAATAACAACAACAACAAATACAAAAAGAAAAGAAAAAACTTTCCCGCTGTGCGCTTCGGTGCACGTTTGAAGTGTGTTTGCTGGCAGTGTGGAGGTTGGAGGTTGGCGGTGGCGGATGGCTTTATGGGTTTCTGGCTCAGATCTGGTCTGATCTGGTCTGGTTTTGGGGAAACGTGTGCTGGTGAGGCCTGAGGTCGGCCCTGCAGAGAGCTGAAACCGACACGAGAGGAATTTGCATGAGCCAACTCGTATGAAAAGTTAGAAATGGTTAAGGTTAAAGTGAGGGGTGTGGTTAATGTGGTATCTTTTTAGTATGTGTAAAATCACACAAAGTCATTCTGGATAAATTAAATTAGTTAAATTCCTTCTAGTCTCTTGACCTCGACTGTGATGAGTGGGTTGCTACTTTTGGAAAGTATATGTAGAAAAGGATGGATGATGTCAGATTAAACTTAACCATTGTCAATTTAAAAAAATATTTCTCCTAATTGCATATTTAAGTTAATTTTTTATTTTTTTTTAAAGTTGTAGACTGCACCAAGACTTGAAAAAGTCCTGTTACAGATAAGCAACTGTTATCCTGAAGTTATAATATTAATTATGATGATGAGGTGATGATGGTTGGGACTTTTTCCCAAGAGAGAAAATTTTCTCATACTTATCTAAACACATTGACTCATCAGAGAGGTTTGTAAACTAACCATCAGTGACTAAATATACTTCATTTGCGAAAGAGCTTTTGGTGTTCATTGCAAAAGGGCCTTGAGAAAGAAAGGCCTGCGGTCCTGCACGGCTTCATCTAAGGATGTTTAATAAAAATCTTTCTTCTAACCAGTTCAAAACCCCTAGTGAAGATGAACGCTATATAAATAAATATAAATATTCATCAAATGCTTGCTTGCATTTGTAATTTAGAACGTCTAAAGCAAGGCTGACACCTAACCTACTTTACGATTTCATTTTTTTTTTTTTTTTTTCAAATCAGCGTGTTTAGTGCAAGCAGAATTTCAAAGCGGGACTCTCACATGTAGGATGCCGTGCGAAGGACACACAGCGAGTGTGAGAAAGAGGAAGGACTGATGGTTTGGGTGCAACTCTGTGGAAAGGGGAGGGGGAAGGTGGTAAACATGTCTCACTCTCTCTCTCTCGATCTCTTTTTTCTCTCGCTTTGTCTGTGAGACATTCAATAATGATGAGGCTCTCTTGGTCTCTATTTAAAAATCTGCAAAAATTTGTAGCCGACATAAAAAAAGAATTGCTTTAATCGTTACTCATAGTTATTATTTTACTAAATCAATCATACCTTTTTTTTTATACCTGTGGAAAAAAAGTGGATTTTCAGATGATTGACAAGCCAAAAGCTCACATGTGCAACCACTGAGGCTGAAATAGAACTGGGGCCGTCCTGGTCATGGCCTAATTCTGCCGATGAGGTCTAAACATGCGTCCATTTTGCATCATGACTAAAAAAAAAAAAAACACTGTGTCAAAAAAAAAAAAAAAACACTCATTACTATATAAAAAAAAACAGTATAGTGTCAAGGAAAATAGAATACTTCACACAAAAGACTAAAATGAGACATTCTGACACATAAAAACATATTTAAGGATGTTGTTATAGCTGAATTTGGGTTAGAAATGAAATGTTTCAGCAAAAAAGCTGCGCCAAACCATTAGCATAGGGTACGTTTAATTTAACAACTTAAAAAAACATAAGTTTACTAAAGTACACAAGGTTATAAAACATGCACAGGCCACTCATCTGTCCTCTTTTAGACACTCTGACTCCTCTGATTTCTCCCATTAGTGTCAGTAGTGCTGATTTATCCATTAGCATCATCACCTTTTAGCCAAATGTTTTTCCCCCGGGCTAAAACGTGTCAAGCGAGGACGGCCACTGAACCTCAGCGTCCCTCGTCCACCCCTTCGCTGCATTCCCTTCTTTATGAGTTGCACATGGGGAAGCCTGCAATTTTTACGCCACAAAATAAGCCCCTGCGCAGCTGTGCTAGCAACCGCATGGGCTAGCCACCGCCCGGCGCAGCTCCACCCGTGGGGCGGAGGGTCACTGAAGTTATATTAAGCTTAAATACAGGGGCTCGATAAACAAGGGCACGAAAAATTCTTCTCTCTAACCCCAGTGTTGCTTTCGACCGTTCTCGATGGCGGTTAGCGAGTGACGCTGCTAAGAAACGAACTTGCAAAATACAGAGCAGATGGTGTTTGTCCCAGTCCCCATCTTCACACGGGATTCATAAGCTCATAAACGGCTGAAGCTATGCCCAACCTGGTCTCATAAAGCCTATAGATGAACAGATATGCAAAAGAGGAAAGTGGAAAAAAATCATGAACAAGGTCTATTTTCAAAACTTTATGAAAACTGGATCAGATGACCTGCGCTTAATCATATGTGACAATTCATATGACAACTCATGTTGATGCTTTGACATGGACTGCACCATGGTCTGAGTTTTCTCCACATTATCTCCCCAACCTCCAACCTACTAGCTAACTCTGCCCTATCACACGGGAGGGTGAGGGCTAACATGTGCTTCCTCTGAGACATGTAAAGCCAAATACCCCATCTGTTCAAACACACTCGGAGGAAAGGGCTATCTGCCGTCTTCCTCATACCTGAGCTCACACATGTCCACGATTGACTAGTGTCACTGTGATTGACACGTGACAGAGAGCGTTTTCCAGCCCTATCACCCAGAGAATGGTAAATTTTGCCCCCTTTGGACTTCCAGCCGTGGGTAGCTGTGGCATGCTCAAAATTCAAACTCACCACCTCCTGAAAATAAGGCAAGCGCTTGTCTGCCGCGCCACTCGGGAGCCAGAGTTGGATTTTCTGAAATGATTTTCATTTGGTGTGGTTGATATCACATTATCATGATTATCAAGCACACCGACATATTTGAACATTTGGCTGAGCCAGTTTGTTCAAAGCCTATTCGCCAAAAAGACGAATGTTGAAAATGAAAAGATCACCATCACGATGTCGTTTTGGTGCTGAACGTTTAAAAGTGTTCCCACGGTAACTTCCTAAATCAAAGGGCATGCCTAGTTCAGTAGTTTGGTGTGGAAACTGTCAAAATGATCCAAACTTTAAACAACATTGGTAACACTTGAATTTATCACCGATCCAAACAAGGTAGGTATGAAATATCATCACGCCTTTGTTGTAGGCAGGACTGTAATACCGTAGAGCACCTGTATTATGTGGTGTCATGGTTGACCCAGTCGGTCGCACCTCATAGAAACAAGGAGATTTGAGATGTGTGTGTGCCTGAGGTTAGGCCGGGACACTGCTGATAAGCATTCAAGCCACTCTGTGGCCTCGGCCATCGGCCACATTGGCTGGGAGCATGTCATTTCCATACCGATGCACACACACACACACTTTTGGGACCATGTCATTTTGCCTGTGCTGCCACCCAACTGACACACAAGTGCTCATTAGCAGCGTAGTGAGGGTGCGAAGCGGTATGTCCAACATGCAAACACACACACTCTGTCTCAAGTATACGCACGCACCCAGGGTTTTAGTTTCTTTCTTTACATGGGGGAGGCATGGGGGGAGGGGGGAGGGGAGAGGGGGTGCAAACGCATTAACAGGTTGCCTTTGTTGAGGATATACATGTGCCGTGAGCTCATGCAACCCAACAGGATGTAACCCAGGATTCTGAAAGAGGTTTTTGGTGTAAGCCTTTGAATTTCCATATTGTCTCTTAAGAGAACGTTAATACTTTCATCAGCAAACCTCACTTGATACGTTAAATAGAACTGATAAAAGTGAATACATGAAAGGGGTTTACGTTGAAAGTAGTACCTGAAAGTGGGGCACAGGGGTTGATGTAGCACCAGGGTGGCCAATCCCATCTTAAGGGGATCCACAACCCCCCCCCCCCCCCCCCCACAACTTTAGAACCACCAAAGCAAATACACAACAATACATATACACACACAAATGCAGAATCAGTATATTACTCCAATACAAATACACTTGCAAAATGCATATTCATAAATGATCACACTTTGTGTCAGCTGACTCTCCAGACATGTGGTAAGGGTTGCCTTCCAGTGGCTAGACATGATGGGAGTGTCTAAGCATGAAGGGAAAAATACTAGCAGACAGATATACAAATTAATACAGCAGAAAGAAAGAAGTGTTTCATCAAATGCTACAACATATATTATTTCCACTTTTCAAAAAAATCAGGTCGGTGTTAATATTCTGGAAAAACTGAGTCATCACAATCAGGTCAAACAGAGAGAGTGAGAATGTGAGAGCTTCTAATGAGGCTAGGATTATGATACTATCAAGTGGTAAGTGAGGGTGGAGGGTTGGTTTAGCAGGCCCCAAACCACCAGTGTGCACAAACATACACACACGGCTCACACACGCTCTGCCTCCTCTCCGAGAGCTTATTCTTTGCTCTCTCTTGCTCGCTTTCAGAGTACTTAATTTTCCATCCTGGGCGTCTCTTGGTAAGTCTGTCCTTTCTGCACTTTGGTCTATTTTTTTTTTAGCCAGTTCCAATCATCTAACACTGTGGGCCAGGATCGAGCAGGCCTCAGGTGAGGAAGGGGAAATCATTTAAAAGCATGTGATGACCAATCAGACAGAAGAGTCAGAAAGGGAAGTACAGAGGACCGGGTGCGACTGAAGGAGAGGGAGGGAACAGACCTGTGACCTCATGTGACATGTGACCTGGACTCCACCAATGGAACGGTGGGTTGGGCGAGAGGCAGAATCGCCGCGGGAGCTGTGACCAGACTTGAGACTGACAGTCCATCACCACGCTGATTACCACGACAAGAGCACACCTGAACCTCCAAAACCAGAAACCGACAGTGTCTACCGTACTGTCACAGGTATGTTCAGCTCATAACGCTCATCCACGTCCTGTTTTTTGTTCCTTTAGCACGTTCCATTTAAGCCACTGCTCTGTGCGTCTCTCCACGCTCGTGCATACGCTGTTCTGTTAGCGAGTTTGTGGCTACAGATTCCTGTGGCTCTCACCAGCCCCAAATTCTTGGTTGCAAGCAGCCTATGTGGTCCGAGAAAGTCTTTCAACTACCCTTTTTCTCGCATCTGTTGTTACTTTCAATAGGCTGTAGCTGCTGGAGTGGTTCAGAGGGCAGCGCTGGTGCAGGATCTGGCCCTTGTGGACATCACACATGGCTTCGAACAGCATCTTTGACTCTTTCTCTAACTACTCCACTTTACTCAGAGGTAGGTCCCTCGTTCTTACATCCATGGCTAAATGTAATTGTAAATGTTCGTTTCGGTACCAGGTGAGAAATGGATATGGAACCGGTATCATGCTTGGAACACAAGCGAGCATCAGTCAGACTCGGTATAGATTTGGAAATGTTAGACTAGATCTATATGTGTTAAAGCTGTCGCTGCAGGTGCAGCCTAGTTTCAGTGAACATGTCAGAACTAACATATGTTCACCTTCCTTTTACAAAAACTATATGTATTAAAGGACTCCTGAAATAAATATGGAGCATGCAATATGCTCTGTATCAGTCGTTTGTTTTTCAGTGTTGCCGTGTTGTAATGGCTTCCCTGCCGCCTGGTGCATTATCAGCGCACTTTGTATCAGCGCACTTTCGTGTAGACCAACCTTTACTGGAACTCTAAAACCATAAAACAAAACCAGTGTACTTCTCATCCATTTACTCCCCTGAGTGAGGATACACTCTTTGCCTTTTTGTGGTCAGTGGGCCTTCAGGATGTGTGTGTGTGTGTGTGTGTGTGTGTGTGTGTGTGTGTGTGTATTGCCAGCTACTCCATTCCTTATGAAGGAATGGCTTTTTGCTGCAAAGCATAATGGGTCATGTTACTAACTGATAGTATTTTTTTAATGTGACCTTTTGTACTGTATGATACACAACCAATGGTTTATTTATTTATTTATTTATTGTAAAATACAAACATGCTGCAGGAGTATGATCAAAGTAGTTTCAGTTTTGGACTACAGAGGGCTCTGATAATATGACTCGATAAATGAAGGCAGACAAATTAAATTCATGAATTGGCAGCACTGAAATTCAATCAGCAGTGAGTTATTGGGAAAATAATTCAGAGCAGAGCTTCGTTTGTGGTCTCTGGGTAAATACCTTTCGGGTTACTACTTGAATCAGAGATTTATTTATTTATTTATTTTTATTTGGCTATTCGTACCTCATTTTCTTACCTCATTTTGTTTTATTGCGTCGTTAAAGTTCATAGTGTCGTTAAACAGAAGCCTGATGTCATTCTCGCATGTGGTGGCAGCTGATAAAAATAAAAATAAAAATAAAATGAATAGATAACAGTGTTTACATCTCTAAACTGCTGATAAACTCATTCAGGATGACTGTGTTGCTTCTAGGTTCCTTTCTGAGCATGCAGTAACATCCACACTGGGGAAATAAAAAAAATTAAATAGAAGATAAGGGAGGCCAAAAAAATAATAATAATATTAAGAAGAAATGATGGAAGAAAAGAGAGGGTTGAAAAAGTTGAAAAATCCCCCACTTGACTGTGGCTCGCACGAGTTAATAAGAGACAGATACGGGACCAGCCTTAAATTGTTTGCAGAGTGTTTTTTCGCGGAGCTTCCAAGTACTTACCCACTCACACACTCTGTCTCTAACACACACACACATGCACACTTACACACTTACACAGGCAGTGGTTTACATAAAAACATATCTGATTGGATGACTGGCAGTAATATGCGTTCGCTGGAGCCGGTTCAAAAAAAAATTTCACCTCATTCTTTCTCCCCTTCCTCCATCTCTGTCCTCTTCTCCATCTGCCTTATTATTATCAGCAGCTCTGGAGTAATCCCCGGAGAAATGTCACTCAGAGATTTTTTATTTTTTTTTAAATATGTAATCTTTCCGTGGAGGATGGAGAACTGGCAGGCAGAAATTCTGTGGCGCTTAAATGAGGAACTTAAACGCCTGCCATAATCACTATTGGAAATCATTAGCGCGAGTACAATATCCTTTTTCAATTCCTCAGTCGTGAAAATAAAACCAGGGAAAGCATTTGATGGAGAAGCCAAAAGGCCAATAAAAAGCTTTTCTCATATAAATTAGTTCAGGAAGGAAAAAAAAAAATCCCTCAGGGGTTTGACAGTTTCATTCACTAAAGTAAAAGACTGACACCTGAAACAGACTTATATTCTGTAATACAAAAAATGTATAAATGACAATTAAATCGCCATACTATTTAATAAATAATAATAAATTACACTGGTGTGTCATTATTCAGAACATTATTCTACAAACTTTACACATTGTTCATGCATGTCACAGCTTTAAAACAGTTTCTTGACCATTCATTTCATTTTAAAGCACATTATTCTTTAACTGCTATGAAATATTCAGTAATTACAGTGAACGTAATAGCAAATGTGTGAGAGAATAAACTCTATATAAATCTATGATCAGTTAATCGGTGGTTAAAATATACGTTCTTACACTTCAGTATTAACAAAAACCACTGGTTGCACTCCTGTATGGAGCGTGACAAATATTTAAAGAATGCTCTTCTCAGTGCAGGGAAAAAACCCCAATGCTACAATCTTGTGGGATCTTTTCCCTTATCGCTAATTCTACTCTACAACCTCCTGTTGTGCATATTTTAAAATCTATCTCTGCAAACAACCGAAGGCTTGGCCATGCTACAAATTAACAAAAAGGTATATGCTACAAATAAACAAAAAGGTATATATATATATATATATATATATATATATATATATATATATATATATATATACCTTTTTGTTTATTATAATGGAAGAAGATAATAGTAGAGAATATATATAATTTGTAGCATGACCAAGCCTTTGTTTGTTTGTTTGTTTGTTTGTTTGTTTATTAACAAAAGAAGCGGATTTTAGACTTGGGCTGAATTATGAAATGGAGAAATGGAAACATTTGTAACAGTAGACTGCAAATTTGTATTAAATCTTTTCATTTAACAGGCGATTTTATCCAAAATGATTCATAAGCAGGGGTTAAATTTTAATGTGTACATTTTAATTGAATGATAAAATGTCAAATATTTTCCTTCAGGCAACGCACTTGATAGCTGCTGTGTTGATATATTTAGCTGTTTTAAAGGATTTATTGTAAATAAATAAATAAATGAATGAATAAATAAATCCAACATTTTTTAAATATCATTTTGACACTTGAAATTAGACCATTAGGACGGAAGTGGACATACTGAAACTTATTTTCTTCTTCTTTTTAATCACATCCATGATTTAATCACATCCACGACCCCATATAATAACCCATGAACTGAACATCTCCCAATAGTTAATAGTGAAACAGAACCCCATCCAAGCTTAAAGCTGCTCTAAAGCACCAATAGCTTCTACCAGTACAAAAAGAAACGAATGCAAGATAGTTGACGGCGGACAAAAAGAGTCACAATTAAACACGAGGGTTAGAATACTCAGCAGAGCTGCATGCATGAGTCACAATGCAGACAAAGTTTGTCATAATAAGAGTAATGCACACAAGTGGGAGGAATATCAATAACTTTAACAATAACAACACGGGGGGGGGGGGGGAACACGTGTTGTTCTGCCTATGCAGAAAAAAAAAACCTTCTCACTTTACAGTACAGCGCAGATGTGTTAGCGTTGATGATCATTTTTCGTGTAAATAAAACTGCAGATGCTAGACGGTTTGCTTCATGCTGTTTGGAGCTGTTAGATGTAAACAAGTAATCACCTTATACAATACATTGTGTGTGTGTCTGTGCGCGCGTGTGTTCATAACGCATGTGAGTTCTAGTTGAACATCCTGGATGATATTCAGATTTTTACTGAGAGAAAATGTCATATTCCATATACATGAAACATAAATAACGTGTGCTATTATATAATACCTTTATCTGGTTATTTGGTTATTTATCGTCCGTGTCATTTGAAAATAGAAAAGATGAACACAGAGTGAGAGTGAGCTACTGGTGGAGCAGCAGGTAGGAATATAAATACACACTGATATATTCACATGTGTGTGTGTTTTAAAGCGCTAATCTGATGCAGTCTGTGTTTGCTTCTGTTGCTCACCAGTAACCACAATGAGGTCACACCTGCTGCTCTGGAACTGCAGGTTATTAATGCTCCACGCACACACACACACACACACACACACACACACACACACACACACACACACACAAACAGATAAACTGGGATACTGCTTCGTAAAACTAAACTACAGGATGGCTGACAGGTCTCTAACAGCCGCAGTGTGTGTATAACCCAGTGTGGGAGCCTCTAGCGGTTATGTGCTATAGCAGCCCTCAACACGCTGTTTTATATCACTGCATTCCTCTTTCTGTCATATATCAATGTGTTTCGAAGGTCGAAATAAATTCAACATACTGACGTTCATCAACACGGGACCAGTGGGGTTTTGTTAGCATCAGTTTTTTCTTTGTTTTCTCCTTAATTTCTCAGAGCCTTCACCATTTTAGCCTATATCAACAATATAAGAAATAACATACAATATGTTTGGTAATTGGGATTTTTCTTTCATTGTAAACAGTAAAAAAAAAAAAAACAAAAAAAAAACATATGTTACATCTTTGATATAGTCCTTTAGAAAATGTCTAAAGTCAAGACAAGACCATGCTGTTACAATGTGGTGCTCCTATGCAAAATGTGTGAAGGTTATATTTAATGTTGTGGAACATAGATGAGACATGTTAGTTCCTGTTTTTATTTATGATACAGCAATTATAGACAGTCCTTCATTTACGGCATATGCTCTTATCCAGAGCGACTTACATTTATTATCTTTTTTTAATACAACTGAGCAGTTGAGAGCCTTGCTGAAGGGCACAGCAGTGGCAGCTTGGTAGTGCTGGGATTTGAACTCATGACCTTCTGATCAGTAGTCCAATGTCTTAACCAGTGCCCACTGCCCAGTATTCCCTCACCAGCCTCTAATTTAACAATAACAATGCAGCTTAGAAATGTTAAAAAGAAACCACAAAGCCCTCCATCCATGTCGGAAGACTTAGTTATCTTGACTGTTACAAATTTTATCCCTAGCATCTGCCGTACAAATCTCTGTGTAAACTGTTAATATAGAAACAATAACATGTTCAAACTATATATGTCAAATTAATATAAACCTTGCTTATAAAGTGTGAGGTGCTGTGGTATAAATAGATGTATCGTATGAGTCTCAGGTGAAATAATCAGACACTGTTTATAGATTTCACCTGTTGACTTGAGGGTGATGAGGTTGTTCAGTGGTTGTGTAAACTGGGGTCAGTATGTGTGAATGACTTCATTAGGGGTTGGAAATGTTTTATGACTCAGCCTGTTCATACACTTTGGGTGGAAGAAGGGACGGTTTTCTTAGTGAGAATGACCACAGCATGGGGTCAACAGGCTATACACAATTCGAACGAGTCAAATCGGTCCAAATCAGTTCAGAGCTTGAATGTACGAAGACACCGTGTCGCTAATGAACTGCCTCACTATTGCCAGTATTTACCAATATGCATAAGCTGACTCGTGTAAAAGGTAGAACGTATAAAAGAGGTTAGGATGAGGTTAGAGGTTGTAGCAGTCCTATGATTTTTGCGTGGGATCAGTTCCTCTGAACGGTAGTTATAGCCAAGTTTTTGAAGTTAAGAACCGTTTTCACAACGCGTACTGAAAGTGAACACAGCAGAAAACTGGCGTGCCTGTACTAAAAGCAGTTTACCCCACTGTAAAACTACACTGCCTTCAGTTTATTAATCTCATAAACACATGGTTCGTGCTCCTCTAAATTGACGCATCGGTTTGCTGGATCCGATTCAAAGGCTTTCCGCTGCTCCTTTCCTTGCCTCTTGCCCCAGAAACATCAAGAGCCGAGATGTGTAACTGTATATTAAGAGTTTTTTGATATTGCACCAAAAGGGAACTAATAAAAAGCGCATGAGAGTGACAGCGGAGGGTCCCGCTCTGGCGCTGTGATTTAAAAAGCACTGTGCTGGCCCATGGTGACGGACGATCTGGAGATGATTAGCGATTGTAAACGTTTGGGGAGCGGGGGCGTATTTACTGGGCTCAGACTGTTTGCTCGTTTTCAAGTGCTGCTCCAGTTTCAAACCATAGAAACGTTTATCATTGAGGAGCTACATATTAAGATAAAGAGGCTGGTGGGCGATGGTGAGAGGAGTCTTGAGCGTCTCAGGAAGGAGACGTAGGAAAAACGAGAAGAAAAAAAATGTGTCTAGAAACACATGTCTGCATAGTTTATGTGCTCTTTTTATACAACGTGTCTTTGCATTGATATTGTCGTGTTGTATTCATATGAACAATGACACTTGTTAAAAATGTCTCATGTTGATGAAGACAGGATTTTCCCCGTTCTACTGATTGTAAAGGAGGTGCATGTGCAATGGAAATACTGTTCAATTAAATGGGAATACTGTGCAATTCCTTGAAGTGAAATGTCTTCGGTTTTATTACATTAAAAACACACCAAGACTATATATACTGCTTCTATAACATCTAGCAGGCACACCAAAGTTAATTATAATAAAGCTAGCTGCATAAGCTAAGATGTGAAGTTGCATTTTGTTAGCTACAGTAGTTAGATCGTTCATAGCAGAGCTAGTATACAGTACATTGTATGGGGAAAAATCAATTAGAAATCCATACTAAGTTTACTATCATGTTATTTTATTTTTTTACTAAATATTTACACCTAGCTAAATATCAACACTGATGAAGAGGAAGGATAATCTACTGATGGTAACATGCCATACGTGCCAAGTTAGCTATCTAGAAACCACATAGGGGAAAAATACAATACTGGGAAAGGTTCCAATATCAAAGCCGTTATGAGTTGTTGAGAATGCTTTGTGGGTGGTGTGCTCAGTAAAATGAAAGCAAAATAAGTTCAACAAAAATGCCAGAGAGTTCATCTAAAGGTATCCTGCTTGTTAAACATGTCTGCGGCTGATTTTTTTTTTTTTTTTTAATTATTATGACACTGGTAAAGGAACTTTGAAGGTGTATGCTAATCACATCACCACAATACTGACTTATAAACACTTTCAGCATAAAGCACAGACAAAGACTTGTGTAATTATTATGAATGTAATTACTGTGATGCTGAACGACAAAAATGTCTAAATCTGTCATGACACATTGACGCGAGTAGATTTATGGTGTCTAGACGAGCCGTTTTCAGAAAGACCCTCTTCTCTGGCCACAAATTATAGCTGAGAAACTAATCCAAGGACATTATAACAATATAATTTGCCCCAAACTTTAAACCAACACACATACATTCAGTATTGGTCAAGTTTATATATCATGATGAGTCTTTATTTGCTGATTGAAGCAGTTGAACAGTTTCTATGGCCAATCTCGTAGTAGCCTGTGATTCTTGACATTAATTAAACCCATACGCTGCTGTTAGCGAGGCCTCCGTGACCTCACTGGCTTTGTTTCATATTCAGATAAACATGGTTATGATCAAACAGTGTGTGCCGTTGCTTTGGTTTTAGCAAAACAGCAGATTAGACCGAATGCAACACAGTAGCCACAACAAAAACTGCAAAACACACACACACACACACACACACACACACAGTGTACATGCGTGTTTTCCTGCAAACTCAGCTAAATATTGCTAAAAAAAAAACAACAAAAAAACGGTTTGAACAGATTGACATAAAAGAAATTTTCAACTCGATTTGTCGTTACATGAGTAATATTATCATGACTTTTGTGATTTGGGATGAGATTAGAGAACACTGAGAATTATTTGTCTTCCAGAGCAACCGAAACATGGTTTCACAATGGCAAATTCATTAGAGAAAATGTTTTAAGTCATTAACGGTTAAGTTTATGGTTTAGGCCAACATTAGCAAACATCACTTTTTTGTAGGAGTTTATTCATGTTAAATTTTGCTCTTTAGAATCGCTCTGATTTTGGTGTGAGATCAGACTGGATGTTTAAAAGATTTATAGAAAACATTACAACATTTCTTTGCATACAGATATATTAAGTTCCAAACATGACATTTAATGATGGACAAATGCTGCTTCACAACAATTTTTTTTTTTTTTTACATGTAAAACAGCAGCTACTAAACATTTAATCAACTTTACTGCCTTTCTTAAAGCTTACTTACTTAATTTTTGGGATTTGACAGTAGCTTCAGTCACATCAGGTTGCTTCTGTGTAAATAAATCATTCTGGTAGTTATGCAATGACTATCCCATGTTGTAAAAAAAAAAAAAAAAAAAAAAAAAGTTTGCTTATGTGATTCAAAACTAAACATCTCATGAATCTCATGATTCATACAAATCAGAATAAACAAAAGCAATGTGGTTGGATTTTGGATCAAAGTTTAAGGTTTACTCTACTTTATAACCACTATATCCACTAACCACTAACAAGGACAAAACAAGGGATACATTTCTAAATTTCATTTCAATTTATATCCGGAATTGACATATCTGTAAAGCTGCTTTAAGACAATGTCCACTGTTAAAAGTGCTATAAAAATAAAACGGAATTGAATTGAACAAGCATGGTGTAGGTGCCACAGAACAGTACCTTTATTAATAAGATCGATGCAGAATCACTCTCTATTTGGTAAGCGCTTCACTATTGCATTATTCGATCTGATCGATTCTTTGCCATGGTAAAGGTCAGTTTATTAATGAATACATTTGGGATGAAGGTTATTTTTCAAACAGCTCTGTTTTGAAGACGTGTGTTTGTACAGAAACAGGGTGTGCATGGGAGAAACTGAGAAAACCAGATCCGTTAGTCGTGTTCTAACCACACCTTCAGCACCTGCAAGAACAACAAATGCTTATCGCAAAAACAAAAACAAAAAAATAATGGGCTGTTTTTCATTAGCTGAACATAATTTATAGAACATAAACGGAGAAAAACGGGGAGAGAGAGAAAAGCGACATTTCCATCCAAATGATTGCAATTTCGCAAGATCTAAAGTTATACAAAAAAAGTTATTGGGAGCCCTGCGGTCAGCGTACCTCTGATGGCGTTACGTTGAACAGCAGGAACATCAAAAAGAATGTATAGCGATAAACCTGCACAGCTACACGTTAACAAACATGTATTGATATCAGTTCCTCTGAGTTTCTGTTTGCAGAAAAGCTTTTTTTTTTTTTTTTTGGATGGGCCTATTTCTGTTTCCTAACTAGTAATGGGAACCCATGTGTACATTTCTCTACACACAACACAGACCGCTTACGGACGACATTCGATTTTTCATGGGATTAGGATGAACTGTCCTGCTTCTTCTCCTCGTTCAGCTGACAAGTAATTATATTAGGATAAAACGGACACCGTTACGACTCAAGCGCCATATATTGCCTCACAGAACATCTAGAAAATTCTGTGCTTAGCGTACTTAAATGTGAGCCTGAGCAATTAGCAATGAATCAGACCTGTGGTTTTCGTCATTTACATTAGTCAGTGATACCGGCCTGATATAATTTAATGTTTGATTTATGGATGTGTTCAGTTGCCATGACAGTGTTTTTCCCCCTGATATCCCGTTCAGCATAACTGTTCGTTGGTCACCAAAGCAAAGCAAGACCTGATTCAGTGTATTTGGTCGTTCAGTTGACGTTATGTAACCCTGTGTGTCAGCCTGGGTTGTGAAAGGATAGTTAGAGCTGACCAGTTCTCTTTATTTGAAGGATTCCCCCTTACACATGCAGACATACACACACACACACACACTCACATAAACTGGTTCTCCACTTATTTCTCATTCTTCAGACTTCCGCAGTCTCGACTGAGGTTGGCCTGTCTGCTCCGTTCTCACGCCAGTCTAACACGCACACACACACAGTCAAAGCGCGTGCAGAATCATACATGATGACCATTCACTGCTGACTGCTCGAGTGCTTGATTCAGCACTTTCAATCTCTATGGGCATTTTTGAGCAACAGCAGCTGACCGCAGCATCACATCCTCCTGGATATTCCACTCTGGAAATCACAACCGAGTTCTAACACACCATCGAAAATGAAATTAAGTCAGAAGCTATCATATTTTATATACTTGGTGGTCACTTTTATTAAAAAAACAAACAAAACAAAAAAGAAAAGAAATATAATATACAACCCAAGGGTTGTTGTGTTAAGGGGCCAGCAGTGGATCTCTGGGTGTCCTGGGATTTAAACTTACAACCTTGTTACTATACAGAACCCTTAACCACTGAACTATCCCCGCCTTAACATCTCCTTGATTGATTTTAATGATCTCTAGATGACCTTAAGGTCCAGAAAACCTGAAATCTTCATTGCAAAATTCATTAAACGTTATGAGCTGGACATTAGGCTTTGTTCACACAGCATGGAAAGTTAGATATTTTTTTATTTCAATTTATAAATAGATCTGAATAAATGTTAGTACCAGCACAGGCGTGTGTACGGCATGTTTTGCCATGCATTATGCTTTCCAAACTGACAAAATACAGCCACGGTTCTGAACCTATTTAGCGTAAAAACAACAGCATCAAAAGCTAAAGATTGTGGCATACTCCATGTATGTTGCTCCTTTAACAGCTCTAAGGTTCTACAGTTATGTGAGTTCCTCGTTTAACCTGCTGGGTTTTTTCCCCCTAATGTTGTTCATGTTTTCTCAACATTTTCTCAACAAATGGTGAAGAAACATGATTTGAAAAGTCAACCTGAGTCATGTACAGAAATCAGATTTGAAACCACATGCAAATGAAAAAAGTCAGATTTCCTGTGCCAGACTCTAGAAATTATCACCTCAGTGTCTGAGTATCCAAAAGGGTTCCTCAAGGTTCTTTTGATGTTGAAGGGTTCTAAGCAGAACCGTTAACCTCTGACTGGTCCGAACTAAATATGTTTCCTCCTTGTTTTAATGAATAATTCTTTAAGGTTAAAGGTTCCCCCAAACTGGAGGACAAACTAAAGAAGGTATAAAGGAAAATCTGAGTGTCACCTTTAGAGATTTCCAACTAGGAGACAGTGTTGAAAATGTCTTTATTTAGCATTGGGTCATCATTTTGAAAGAAGAAATTTTTATCAGATGTGTCATTCATGACTCACTGATAGGAAGTCAAATATAGCAGATGATCAGTGCTGAGGTCATGTATTTTATTGTAAACGAGCTCTTTCTCATTCTCTTCAGCTTTAATCAGCTCAGTGACGCGGACTGTGTTGATTAGCTGATTAGATCTGATCGCTAGAATCATGAAACTCTACAGTGATTTCCAGCACTGGTGAAATGAGTTTACACTTACCGTCAAGAAGGCCCAAACAGTGCAATCAGTAGAAGAAGAAGAAGAACAAGCAGAAGAAGAGAGAGAGAGAGAGAGAGAGAGAGAGAGAGAGAAAGAGAGAGAATGATATTCTTAAGCCTAAGGTTAATGACAGGAACAGATAACACATGAGCAAGAAAAGCATATTTTAATGTTAATATGAATATGAATGTCAGACTCAATGATGCGGCTTTATGTGATTATCGAGTTTGAGCAGAAAATGTAGTTAAGTTGATATTAAAATAATAATAATAATTATTATTATTATTTGTAGTAGTAGTAGTAAAATTTAAACTTATTAATAAATTAATTATACTCCATGAGCTAATGGTAATGAACTATCCTTTCATCTAAAAGTTTGGGTTTTGCACATATATGTATTCGGAAGTCTGTAGTATTTGATGAAACACTTTTTCAGTGGTTTGAAATGTCTTTCACAACCCAGTGTATGTGCAGCACACAAGCAGTGTGTGTGTGTGTGTGTGTGTGTGTGTGTATGTGTGAGTGCGCGTGTGTGCGTGCGCATGTGTGTGTTTGCGTGCGTGTGTGTGTGTGATTGTGATCTCTAGTCATAAACACTGTGTTTACAATCATGTGTGTGCAACCATATCACACAAACGTTTGCACGTCTTGTCTCACATGCACACACACACACACACACACGCACACACATACACACACACACACACCATATTGCACACTGTTCTGGTGATGTTTGTCTTTCCTTTGTCATTAACATAAAAGCCTTTACTCTTCCATCTACCATAAAAGCACCCAAAAGGTTTAGTTAGTTCTTAGAAACGTTCACTGTTTCTATGTAGAAATCTTTTGGAAAAGGTTCCAAGTGGAACCCTTTAAGGAACCTAAGAACCGTTAACTCTCCAAAGAACCCTTGAAGAACACTTTTTCTTTTTTTTTTTTAATCGTCACGGATACTGCAGGAGCCTGCAAGATGCAAATGAGCTCCCACTAACAAGCCACACGTTTTGTGTTCTGTGATCTCTCAGAGTTTCCAGACATGTTTTCTGTGGGTGTTTTGTTAAGTTGTAGCATTGATGCGATCCAAACGAACTGGTCAAATTAATGCAGATCTTTAACACACACATCATTAGGTTGATTAAATACACAAGCACACTGTGTAATACTATAATACTGTCAGATATCCACCATGCAGAGTATGCAAAATGGTCTCACACTTCATATAAAAAATGAAGGTCTTGATTTAGGTTGAGGGCATTGTTAGGGTTAGTACCTTCCCTTGTCAATGCATTCAAATGATACTTTGCTTGTTAACATTTTTCATCTAAGAAACAAGCTAAAATAATGTTGTTGTATCTTAAAAAGCACATTAAGTTATAAGAAACCCTATGACCACTATCAACACCCCTGGGCCCGAACTTAACGGTTTGTATTTTCATGAGCAAGCATGTTGCAAAAATATATAATAGCTCGTTAAGCCTCAGAGAGAATCTAACCAGATGAAGTTGTTTTTGAGACAAACACAGAACTGCGCTCTGTGCGTGTCTGCCAGTTTCTCTCCGTCTGCCTGTCTCTCCTTCTCTCTCTGAGTTCCGGCCATGATGGGAGACCACCACACATGAGCACAAAGGGGCATTGTATTCTGGGGGGAAAATGTGGTTAGCAGACGGCGCTAGACGGCCCCAGCGGTCGCTGGCAGGCAAGCGCTTCCTAGTGTTGACTCCGCATGAACACGCATTTTGGGAAAGCCCTGAGTTATGGCGGCTGTGGTGGCATGCTTGCGTGGGCTATTTCGGGAGCTGCCTGGGTGGGGTGGGTGTGCATCCTTTTCTCTCTCTGTCGCTCTCTCTCTGGAAAGGGGCTTTACTTCTCAGCTGTTTAAGCAGCTCCTATGTAGAGGAGGATAAAGTGGAATCTACTGTGCGCATGTGTGTATTTACGTTTGTTTATGAGGATGTTTATTCCTCATTTTCTCAGTCTGAATGGTTCCACATGGCCCGATATGGATTTAATATCCCATGGAACGCAGTCAAACATATTGAGTATTGAATTAGCCTGGAGAGTCTTAAAAAAGATAGAAATGATTCTGCTTAAACTGCAACTAAATTTGCTGATCAGACCAGTCTGAGTGGGTGTGGCCTAATTTTCTAAGCACAATCACACTGAATGAAATCTTTCTAGCCTGCTATGATACTACCTGGGAGGGATTGTTTACTAATATATATATATATATATATATATATATATATATATATATATATATATATATATACTACAAATTAAACAGTAGCACAGCTTAGCTTGCTAGGTTTGCTTTGACTCACTAGGTTTCTCAGACGAGTCAAGCATAGACATAGTGTGGGAAGGACGTGCAACTTAGACGGAAACTTACTCAAGCTGCACCCAAGATTAACCCAGCCAACTTTACAACTGAAAGCACTGAAAATGGAGAAACTACTATGTTGGAACGTCACCAATTATTCATTGTGCTGCTGATTGTGGTCACAAGACCAACATTAACCTAACTGTGGAACCCAAACACCACATATGAATGAGTGAAATAAAAGATGGTGTTAGTGGGAGAGTTGGCACTGATACCATCAACATGTATGAGCAGAGAAAACACACAGGTCTCGTAGAGCGGTGCGGTCCCACGCTGACATCATAAACATGCGCCACAGTCGGGGGTTATGACCTCATAAAAGAGGGCCTTTGGCAAACCACCAACACGGATGGAGAGAAAAGCCACTCATTCATACCACGTCGCTGGTTTTTGGTTTCTCCACACAACACAGCTATAGGACGAGGAAGAGATATTCGTCTGCACTTTGAGAAGTATGAACTACTTGCAAGAAAATCTAAGGACCACATGTACCTTTTTATATGACTTGGCTTGGAAATCTGCAATTGTGAGACTATGTTGGGTTGAGTCATCGTTATTATTTATGTTATTGCTAGCTTCAGAGCCAAAATGGCATCAGCCCATGTAACGAGATACGTGCATTAGTCAAAACACACACGACTTGGGACTTTTCTTAGAGGAAAACTTGAGAGAGTCAGGACAGCGGGAAAGAGAAACAATGAAGAGATGGAGAGAGAAAGAAAGAGACAAGGCCTGTATGTTGTGGTCGAGAGAGTGGGAGGGGGGGATGTTACTGTCATTTTGGCAACACCGACACACATATTGCAGCCATTACCACAGTGGGAAAAATATGTTTTTCTGCAACATGCAATTATGACAGATTACAGCGCGGCCTTCGTAGCATCGGAGACGCTCGGCAGAATGAAACAGGAATGTTGTGGACAGTACTGTGTGCTCACATGCAAGAGTGTGTGTTGCATCACATGCAGACTTCTGAATCATAAAATATCATCTGTGGGGTTAACATTTCCGAAATGATACTTACAGTGTTATTATATGTTAATTACATGTTTATAGTGGTTTCATAGATATCTGCTACATGAATGGTGGTGAATCTTTAGTAAATGGCAATACAAATAGAAACTCTGTGTGTGTGTGTGTGTGTGTGTGTGTGTGTGTGTGTGTCTGTGTGTGTCTGTGTGTGAAGGGGAAAGTAAGTGAAATGACAGAGTTCTCTTCAGTGCTGTCTCAGCTCATGAGCAGCCCCCTCTAGAGGCCAGGTGATTTTTACTTCATTTACCCTCTGATTAAAGAGCAAAAAGGCATTTAGGTCCAGATACAACATTCAACTATGATTAGCAATTATACATGTTTAACCACTTATGCTCATTAACATTTTCAAATTGTAAGTATTATTAAATAACTTTGTGAAACACAATATCCAATATATGAAAATAACAAATGAATGCATTCATGCACAACTGATCATGAACGACATGGCATGGGCCCAACTGATATGAAGAATTTCGGATATATACAATGTGACATACAATTTTTTTTTTTTCTATTCACTGGTCACAGCTCTTGATTTTTAACATGCATACGTGGGTAAATATTACAGCTTTTTCACTGCTCCACAAAAATAACCCCATTAAGAAAACTGTTTATAGCTCATGTCAGTCAGCGAAAGTTTAACTGATCTGATCTTGACTCGCATCATTGAAGGACATGTCTAATCGGCATGACTGTCCCTGAAAGAAATACGCTGTAATTTTTTTGTACTCGACATCAATATGCGTGTTGAATTGACTGCGCATGAATCATGAATCTGCACAAAAATCTGTATTCGCATGCCAGTCCTAAATATTTCAGTGAAAATCTAGCAGTACAGCAAGCTTCAATCAGATCTTATATACACTAAATATGTATTTTATCCCATTACGCAGTTATCTGTATTCTAGGAAAATGCAACGAACACAGCCTAAAGCCTTCACCAACTCGCTTTGTAATAAATAGTGGCCTCCTTTAACAAGAATGTGTGGGATAATGATGATAACAGCATATTAAAAATAAGCAGAGTGAAGAGTAAAAGTGAATTTAGTGTTTTAAACAGAAGCTGCTAAGCAAATGCTTGAATTCATCATTCCATTCAGACTACTTAAGGGCCCAAATGTGATTTAAATGCATTTGATGAGAATGCAGAAGGCGCTGTGGGTTGGCTGCATCTGTTAGCTCTCCCTCTCTCTCTGTCTGTCTCTCTCTGTCTGTCTCTCTCTCTCTGTCTGTCTGTCTGTCTCTCTCTGTCTGTCTCTCCGTGTTTGTTTGCATGCAAACTCGGGGCAGAAGCCCACTGGTCTGAAACTCGAGCAGACACTTTTTACGGAAGGAATGCACTCTGTGGCTTAGAGGCTCCCTCTCTCTCTGTAATTTGCAAATGCAAAGAACCATGCAGCCGCCCACGGCTGGCAAAGATGAAAAATCAACCGACTTGTGGTGGCATTATTGCCCCTGTGTTCTGCTTGGGTCAGTGTTTTCTAATTGTGTTCCTTTAGTCATTCTTTAGTGTGTTTTCTCTGCAGAAGTGCTTTACATAGAGGCACGGTATGACATATCAGCACTCGTGTGGCGTTCCTTTACTGAAAATAGATGAAATAATAAGCAGCCTGATGACATAAAGCAAATAACAGTGCCTCCAGGTATGCCAGAATTGTTACTGTTGTGTTATATACGACATTCGTGAGTCGTTTAGTATATAAGGCAAATATTTACAACTTTAGCTAACAATTTAGCTAAGTATCAGGAGCAAAATATTTAAATGCAAACAGTGGCAGTGTCGGGAAAAAGGTACAGTTACATATATGACAAGAGTCTAAATATATACCTTAAGGTCTAAACCATTAAATTCTCAGGGCCAGCAGGCGTGCCCGGACTCATTATCATCACAAGTTTCTAA